>NW_027274706.1:0-85652 GCF_030028105.1 Mobula birostris | reverse complement strand
CCAGTCCATCACGGGTGAAGCACATGAAATGTTCCCACAACCAACGGACTGACTTTCAAGGACTTTTCACCTCATGTTCTTGATATTTATTGCTTACTTATTTGTTTATTATTTTTGTATTCGCACAGTTTGGTGTCTTCTGATTTCTCTGTTGAATGCCCAAGTTGGGCAGTCTTTCATTGATTCTGTTATGGTTATTATTCTATGGATTTATTCAGTATGCCCACATGGTGATATATTTGTGCTTTGATTATTATTACCTTGAACTTTGTCCTGATGGTAATATCCACAACGGGTGTTATCCCAAAGCCACTATGTTAAACAATTAGGCCTACACAGTAATATCTATGTAAATCTGCAGAAAGCCACAACACTAAACACCAGTAGAATCATCTGGAAGTTCCTAGCAATTGAGAAATGAGTGTGCTTGGCTATGCCTGTACCCCAGGTTTTACCAGCTTGAGCTGAGAAAAAATAAAAATACAACCAGAATAACAATAAATTATTGAGAACGTGAGTTTTAAAGTCCTTGAAAGTGAGTCCATAGAGTGAAGGGGACTTAGGAGTGACTGTAGCGAGGTTTACAAAGTCTCGAGGGGCACAGAGAGGCTGTATAGTCACAGCCTTTTCTTCTGTCCAAAGCCAGAAGGCACAGGTTGAATGTGAAAAGGGGAAATATTGAAAGTAAAGCTGAGGAGGTTTTAGAACACAGAACACTACAGCCCAGTCAGGCCCTTTAGCCTATGATGTTGTGCTATCCTTATAACCTACTTGAAGATCAATCTAACCCTTCTCTCCTACATAGCCCTCTATTTTTCTATCATCTAAGGGTTTATTAAATACCTCCAATGAACCTACATTTTCACCGCTGATATTTGGAAGAGAAGATGGTTGGAAAAGCTTTTGGACAGTTGCATAGATATTAAGGTTGAGATTAATTTTATTTACAGACACAGCATGGAAGCTGTGCTGCCATTTACGTCCATGGGACTGGTTTACCCGCACAGCAAGAAGCTGAAGCACCTGGCACAAACCCACGTGGTCCCGGGGAGAACGTACAGACAGTGGGGGCACTGGACCGGTAATAGAAATACACTGCTGTCTAGTTCCATTTGCATGTATTTGGGACTAGCAGCTTGGTCAGCATGGGTGAGTGGCCTCTTTACTTGCAGTATGACACTCTGATAATGATGTAGTGTTAGCAGGAGCAGCCATTCGCCATGGGGGTGGGGGTGGTGGTTCTGTGTGTGTGAGTGCTGTCAGATGAACTGAGATGGCCCAGCTTGGAACTTGTGTTAACAGAGAGGATGTGGACAGATATCACACAGGATGACTGATCGGTGGAATATCAACCGAGCTTTAGATAACAGGGTCACGCTATGTCACATTTTTCTCAGAATCATCTAGGTCAGTGGTCCCCAACCACCGGGCCGCGGACCGGTGCCGGGCCGTAAAGCATGTGCTACCGGGCCACGAGGAAACGATATGATTTGGCCCTCATTCCCTGTCACGCCCACTGTTGAACTTGAATGCACGCGAGGTCATTACCCGCGCATCATCCATGTCAGCGCGGGAAGAAAATCAACTCCTCGAGCTTGCAAGTGACGGCGGGCTGAAAAGTATGTTTGACATAACATCTCTGCCGGCATTCTGGATCAAAGTCAAGGCTAAATATCCTGAGATAGCCACGAAAGCACTGAAAACGTTGCTTCCATTTCCAACATCATATCACTGCGAAGTGGAGTTTTCTGTAATGAATGCAACGAAAACTAAATCGCAGAATAGACTAGACATAAGGAACCCCCTTCGGGTATCGCTGTCTCCCGTCACCCCTCGATAGGACAGTGTTGTTGCAGGAAAACAAGCCCAGGGCTCCTACTTATTCAGCGACATTGGTGTGTTCAATGATTTTATACGTTCATACTGGGAAAATATGTGCTGTGTGTTTCATATCCGAACGTTACTTAAAATGTTATGATGCTATTGACTTACCTATATAACCATATAACAATTACAGCACGGAAACAGGCCATCTCGGCCCTTCTAGTCCGTGCCGAACGCTACTCTCACCTAGTCCCACCGACCTGCACTCGGCCCATAACCCTCCATTCCTTTCCTGTCCATATACCTATCCAATTTTTCTTTAAATGATAATATCGAACCTGATTCTGCCACTTCTAATGGAAGTTCGTTCAACACTTACTTCAAGCTCCCCTGTCCTCCCTTGATAATGGACTTATCACTGTATTCATGCGAGGAAAATATGCGCTGCGTGTTTAATATTAAATTCGTTAGATAACCCCTTTTAGAAACGAAATTGTGTATTAGCCACTTATCACCTATATTCCAGTCGTGATTAACACCCCCCCGAACAGAATCACCAAAAACGGTTTGTAGAAAAAAATCAACACACATCAAAGTTGCTGGTAGAAAAAAATCGGCAGGCACATGCGCGCAGGTCACGCATGCGCACTGGTGACCGCGCAAGGCTTCATGGTCATTGTAGTCTTTCCTTGGGTAAACACATACTTGTCCGTTGGCAACCTCACCCCCCCCCCCCCCGGGTCGGCCGGTCCGCAAGAATATTGTAAATATTAAACCGGTCCGCAGTGCAAAAAAGGTTGGGGACCCCTGATCTAGGTCAGTGTAGATCATGCCTGGAACCTGTGCCCTGGTGGTTTTAGCTGACTGGAGTTTGTGGCAGAATTCCCTACTTCACTTCCGATGTCTTAGTGTAAATAAAAACCCCAATCAGACTGGGGTTTAATTGCCGCCACCGTCTGTCAGGAGTTATGTTCTCCCCGTGACTGCGCGGGCCTCCTCCGCGTTCATCCCACACTCCAATGATGTACAATCAAGGTTAAAAAGTTGCAGGCAAGCTGTGTTGGTGTTGCAAGCGTGGGCTGCCCAGCTCAATCCTCATCGATTTGACTCGACACCAAACAACATCTATACAGTACTGCTAAAACTCTCATGCTCTGTCTGTTTGTGACCTCCAATTATCGACAACGGTGCATTACAACGGCACTTTTTTGGCTAAATCGAATTAAAATGAGCTAACTTACAGAAAGCAGGCAAAGTTCAGTGTTATATATTCGTATAACATTGCTCATTCGCCAAAAATCAACAGGATCGATTTCACCCGAAAGCCGATCGGCCGTCACGCAACAGCCCGACGCATGCGCATGGCCAGCCTCAGCAGCGACACCTACCGGAATAAAAGGGTAGGGCAGCTATATTTCGAGGGGTCACATTCTGCTAATCACCATGGGCATGTGCAGGATTGGGACAGATCTAACTGCCACCCATCAACAAGAGATAATTAAATCTTATTGTAATGACGTACTTCAAGACACCCATAAAACCCTTTGCTGCAATCAAAGGACAGCGGTGACTATATCACACCAAACACATCATCATCAAGAATAATCAGCATCCTTTGGTGTTACTGCTTCGTATCTTCTATCCAGCATTAGGGTAAAAAAAAAGTCAGCCTAATTATGCTGCGTGGAAAGGGAAAGGGGACATTATGGTCAAGAGATACCACCAAACGTTGTCGGGAAGCGGCAAGGAGAGGGAGAGAACAAGAATCGGATGAGGCCAGGGCTGCACGTCTCCAGGATCAAAGAGTCAGCACAAAAAATGATGAGAGAAGAAAGACAGAGGAGGAGAGGCATGCACATCTCCAGGATCAGAGACAAACAACAAACAGAAGAGATGAAGAGACAGGTGATGAAAGGGCTGCAGGTCTCCAGAATGACAACAAGAGGCACAAGGGTGGCAGATAAACCAGAAATGATGCCATCAAAAGTGTCCTTCGTTAAATGAGGAGCAGCTATATTTGCTTTGCTACGCGTCGTTCTTCTTTAATAAACTGAGGTTTTCTACTTCAGTTTCCAAAGCAAAGTGATACCAATAGCATTCAGGAAAATTTAATGTTCATTCTGGTCACATCAGACTGCACTAAGCTTCTCTCAAAGGGTGCCCCAATGAGTCACCCTGTTGTCTAGTATTTCACTGTATGTTTCCATGTATGTAACAAATAAAGCTCACCTTTACTGGCCCTTCGCAGCAGCTAGACTGAAGTTTATCTTCGAAAACTATTCTTACAGGGAGACTGACATAACAGGAGGCTGCTGATACCTTTCTACAGACTGTTCAAAGCTGTATACTCTCTCTCACTCACTCTTTCACACTTTCTCTCTCTCATTCTCACACTCTCCCTCACTTTCTCACTCCCTCACTCTCTCTCACTCTCACTTTCTCTCTATCTCACTCCTTCACTTTCTCTCACTCATTCTCACTCTTACAGTCTCTCACTTTCTCTCAATTTCTCTGTCACTCTATCACACTCTCTCTCTCTCACACACACTTTCTCTCTCTCTCTCTCTCTCTTCCTCTCTCTCTCTTTCTCTCTCTCTCTTTCTCTCTGTCTCTCTCTCCCCCTCCCCCCTCCCCTTCCACCATAGCTCTCCACCCCTCACCACCTCACACACATCAGGTAGATGGATCTTACCCATGATCAACTGCACCTCCTTGTACTCAAAAGGAATGGCATTCTTCTTCAGGAAGATATAGACGGAGCGGCAGGGCTGAGAGCTCAGGTCTCCGTATAGCTGTAGAGCCATGGCAACTTCCTGAATCTCTTCCCCACCCAAACTGATCCCAGGCCTCTCCCACACCTGACCAAAGGCTCCTCCCACACCTGCCCACAGGCCCCTCCCACACCTGCCCACAGAAAAACATTTTCTCAGTCCCTACCCTGTTCAAAGTTCAAAAAAATTCAAACTTTACATTAAACTTTTGTGAAAGTACACATATGTCAACACATACAACCCTGAGATCCTTTTCCTTGTGTGCATACTCAATAAATTCATAATAGAATTATAGCGGTTACTTTACAACAAACCAAAACTACTCTGGGAGACTGAGCTAAGGTACTCAACAATATATGACGCTCTTCCAAGTAATGAACTTCCAAATCGACAAAGATACGTTCCATCCTTTATTACAAAACCAGCAATGACAAACGATCTTATAGCAATAAAATAAACCTAACAAAACTAAATTAGTGATATAGTAATCTTAGTGTACAAATTAGTGTAACTAAGTGTTCTAATTAGCATTATAACTAAGCGATACCAGGCCTAATTGCTGGTCAAAGTAAATTACCATTCCAATTAGCGAAGTTGGAGGCCTGTCTTGGAGATCGTGGCCTGTCCTGGAGTTGGGGGCCTGTCCTGAAGTTAGAGGCCTGTCTTGGAGTTCTGGGCCTGTCCCGGAGTTGGAGAACTGTCCTGGAGTTCAAGGCCTGTCCTGGAGTTGGGGGCCTGTCCTGGAATTGGAGGCCTGTCTTGGAGTTTGGAGCCTGTCTTGGAGTTCGGGTCCTGTCCTGGAGTTGGAGAACTCTCTGTGTTTGTGGGTGGGAAGGAGGAATGGGGCTTGTTTTGCTGTTGTTCTGTTGCTTGTTGTATTCTGTATGTTTCTACTAAGCATTGTGGGTATGCTATGTTGGCACTAGGGTTCCTAACTGTCTCATATTAGCCGGGACATTAGGTTAAATTGGTTTGTCCCATACGGGACCGCCCTTGTCCCGTATTTCCCCCGCTAAGGTAGAGCATTCCTAAGAAACCTTTCATGCCGAAATGGCGTAAAGCGAAGAAGCAATTACCACTAATTTATATGGGAAAATTTTTGAGTGTTCCCAGACCCAAAAAAAACCTACCAAATCATACCAAATAACACATAAAACCTAAAATAACAGTAACGTATAGTAAAAGCAGGAATGATATGATAAATACACAGCCTATAAAAAGTAGAAATAACGTACGTACAGTGTAGTTTCAGTGAACAGAATCGGGAAAATTAAACCAAAACCGATTTGTAGAAAAAAAATCGGCATGTACACGCATGCGCACGTCACGTATGTGCACGTCATGCATGCACACATAGGTGCCCGCGCAAGTCTTCATGGTAATGGTAGTCTTTCTCGGGGTAAACACAAGTGTCACGTATTTGACTGCTACTTCCGTCCCTTATTTGGGAGTGAGAAAGTTGGCAACTCTAGTTGGCACCAGAATATGTAGTGACGTCTGTGGGCTGCCCCCAGCACATCCCTTGACTGTGTTGGTTGTTAACACAAACAACACATTTCACTGTGTGTTTCGATGTACATGTGAGAAATAAATGTGAATCTGACCTTTGTTGAAGGAGGAGGGGAGTCTGGCCTGCCCCTCTCCTGCTGGTGAGCTGGTGGAGGAGCCTGGTGCTCCAGCAGCATGGAGTCACATAAATCCACAAGGAGCAGGAGTCAAGATTCCTGTTTACATTGAAACATACAGTGAAAGGCAGCATTAGTGGTCACAACCAGCACACACGAGGGTGGTGCCGGGGGCTGCCCACTATCGTCACCACACTCCAGTGCCAGCTGGTGCTCAGCAGACAACATGGAACACGACAAGCAACAAAAGAATAGGAAAGCAAGCCCCATTCCTCCCTCACACATGGACAGTCTTCTAACCCCAGCACAGGCCTCCAGCGGACACAGACCCTGACCTTTCACCTCCCCAGTGGATTCGCAGACTCACAGACACACTGATCACTGAACACTAGGCCTCGCTGATAATGGGACCCTGAACTCTCACTGATTCGAGAAACCATCAGAACTTGGTGTTGCAGGGGACCAGGGAGGGATCGCATCCACGGCATGCCTTCCGGTCTGTGGGCTGGGAGACATGCTGTGAAAATGAAGGGTACAGGAGCACATCGTGTTGGGCTGCCACCTCACAACAGCAGAGAGAGGTTCAATCCCGACCTTGGGTGCAGCCGCACCTTCTCCCAGTCTCCTTGCGAGTTTTCTTGGTACTCCGTGTCTTCCCATGACCCAAAGGTACACAGCTCAGTGAGTTAGTTGCCCCTAGTGTATGGGTGCAGGGCAGAGCTGATGGAAACAAGGGCAGGGTAAAATCTGGGATCAGTGTAAATGGTTGGCACAAATCTGATGGGCCAAAGGGCCTGTTTCCTTACCCTACCTGTGTGTCTCGATGGCAGGGGAAAGTGGGGACTGGAGCAAAGGCCTAGAGCAGGAGTGGGAGCAGATCCCCTCCCTTTCCCTTTCCCCTATGGTCCATTCTCCTCTCCTATCAGATTCCTTCTTCTCCAGCCCTTCATCTTTCCTACTCACCCGACTTATCCAACTTGATGCTTTCCAAAAGCTCCAGCACATCCTCTTTCTTAATATCTACATGCTCAAGCTTTTCAGTCTGCTGCAAGTCTTCCCTACAATCACCACGATCCTTTTCCGTAGTGAATACTGAAGCAAAGTATTCATTCAGTACCTCTGCTATTTCCTCCGGTTCCATACACACTTTTCCACTGTCACACTTGATTGATCCTATTCTCTCCGTTTTATCCTCTTGTTCTTCACATACTTGTAGAATGCCTCAGGGTTTTCCTAAATCCTGTCTGCCTAAGCCTTCTCATGGCCCCTTCTGGCTCTCCCAATTGCTTTCTTAAGCTCCTTCCTGCTAGCCTTATAAGCTTCTAGATCTCTAACATTACCTAGTTTTTCGAACCTTTTGTAAGCTCGTCTTTTCTTCTTGACTAGATTTACAACAGCCTTTGTACACCATGATTCCTGTACCCTACCATCCTTTCCCTGTCTCATTGGAACGTACCTGTGCAGAACCCCACGCAAATATCCCCTGAACATTTACCACATTTCTTCCGTACATTTCCCTGAGAACAACTATTTCCAATTTATGCTTCCAAGTTCCTGCCTGACAGCCTCATGTTTCCCCTTACTCCAATTAAACGCTTTCCTAACTTGTCTGCTCCTGTCCCTCTCCAATGCTATGGTAAAGGAGATAGAATTGTGATCACTATCTCCAAAATGCTCTTCCACTGAGATATCTGACACCTGACCAGGTACATTTCCGAATACCAGATCAAGTACAGCCTCTCCTCTTGTAGGCTTATCTACATATTGTGTCAGGAAACCTTCCTGAACACACCTGATGAACTCCAACCCATCTAAACCTCTCGCTCCAGGGAGATGGCAGCTGATATTTGGGAATTTAAAATCTTCCACCACAACGATCCTGTTATTATTACACCTTTCCAAAATCTGTCTCCCTATCTGCTCCTAGATGCCCCTATTACTATCAAGTGGTCTATAATAAACACCTGGTAGAGTTATTGACCACTTCCTGTTCCTAACTTCCATCCACAAAGACACCATAGACAATCCCTCCATGTCTTCCTGCTTTTCTATGGCTGTGACACAATCTCTAATCAACAGTGCCACACCCCCACCTCTTTTGTCTACCTCCCTGAATCTTTAATTTCATTTTCCAAGGACTGTGCATTTACCAACACAATAGCAGGGAGTTGCCTGCAAATGTCAGAGTGATGGGGCAGTAATGTCAGAGTGATAGGGGTAGAAATGTCAGACAGATGCGGTAATAATATCAGAGTGATGGAGACAATAATGTCAGACTGATGGGGGTAGAAATGTCAAAGTGATGGGGATAGTAATGCCAGAGTGATGGGGTAATAATGTCAGAGAGATGGGGACAGTAATGTCAGAGTGATGGGATAGTAATGACAGAGTGATGGGGTAGTCATGTCAGAGTGATGGGGACAATAATGTCAGAGTGACAGGGTAGTAATGTCAGAGTGATGGGGACAGTAATGTCAGAGTAATGGGGAGAGTAATGTCAGAGTAATGGGGATAGTAATGTCAGAGTGATGGAACAGGAATGTCAGAGTGACAGGGTATTAATGTCAGAGTGATGGGGGTAGTAATGTCAAACAGATGGGTTAGTAATATCAGAGTGATGGGGATAGAAATGTCAGAGTGATGGGGATAGTAATATCAGAGTGATGGGGATAGAAATGTCAGAGTGATGGGGAAGTAATGTCAGAGTGATGGGGACAGTAATGTCAGAGTGATGGGAGTAGTAATGTCAGACTGACGGGGACAGTAATGACAGAGTGATGGGGTAGTAATGTCAGAGTGATGGGGGTAGTAATGTCAGAGTGATGGGGTAGTAATGTCAGAGTGATGGGGACAGTAATGTCAGAGTGATGGGGACAGTAATGTCAGAGTGATGGGGTAGTAATGTCAGAGTGATGGGGTAGTAATGTCAGAGTGATGGGGTAGTAACGTCAGGGTGATGGGGGTAGAAATGTCAGAGTGATGGGGTATTAATCTCAGAGTGATGGGGATAGTAATGTCAGAGTGATGGGGATAGTAATGTCAGAGTGATGGGAACAGTAATGTCAGACTGATGGGGCAGTAATGTCAGTGATGGGGTAGTAATGTCAGGGTGATGGGGGTAGTAATGCCAGACTGATGGGGACAGTAATGTCAGAGTGAAGGGGATAGTAATGTCAGAGTGATGGGACAGTAATGTCAGAGTGATGGGGAGAGTAATGTCAGAGTGATGGCGGTAGTAATGTCAGAGTGATGGGGACAGTAATGTCAGAGTGATAGGGACAGTATGACAGAGTGATGGGGTAGTAATGTCAGAGTGAGGGGGGTAGTAATGTCAGATGATGGGGTAGTAATGTCAGAGTAATGGAGGTAGAAATGTCAGAGTGACGGGGTAGTAATGTCAGAGTGATAGGGAAGTAATGTCAGAGTGATGGGGAGAGTAATATCAGAGTGACGGGGACAGTAATGACAGAGTGATGGGGACAGTAATGTCAGAGTGATGGGACAGTAATGTCACAGTAATGGGGGTAGTAATGTCAGAGTGACAGGGTATTAATGTCAGAGTGATGGGGGTAGTAATGTCAGATGATGGGGTAGTAATGTCAGAGTGATGGGGGTAGAAATGTCAGAGTGATGGGGGTAGTAATGTCTGAGAGATGGGGACAGTAATGACAGAGTGATGGGATAGTAATGTCAGAGTGATGGGGACAGTAATGTCAGAGTGATGGGACAGTAATGTCAGAGTGATGGGGACAGTAATGTCAGAGCGACAGGGTATTAATGTCAGAGTGATGGGGGTAGTAATGTCAGACAGATAGGTTAGTAATGTCAGACTGATGGGGATAGTAATGTCAGAGTGATGGGGAAGCAACGTCAGAGTGATAGGGACAGTAATGTCAGAGTGATGGGGGTAGTAATGTCAGAGTGATGGGGACAGTAATGACAGAGTGATGGGACAGTAATGTCAGAGTGATGGGGGTAGTAAAGTCAGAGTGATGGGGTAGTAATGTCAGAGTGATGGGGTAGTAATGTCAGAGTGATGGGGTAGTAACGTCAGGGTGATGGGGGTAGAAATGTCAGAGTGATGGGGTAGTAATGTCAGAGTGATGGGAACAGTAATGTCAGACTGATGGGGCAGTAATGTCAGTGATGGGGTAGTAATGTCAGGGTGATGGGATAGTAATGTCAGAGTGATGGGGTAGTAATGTCAGAGTGATGGGGGTAGAAATGTCAGAGTGACGGGGTAGTAATGTCAGAGTGATAGGGAAGTAATGTCAGAGTGATGGGGAGAGTAATATCAGAGTGATGGGGACAGTAATGACAGAGTGATGGGGACAGTAATGTCAGAGTGATGGGACAGTAATGTCACAGTAATGGGGGTAGTAATGTCAGAGTGACAGGGTATTAATGTCAGAGTGATGGGGGTAGTAATGTCAGATGATGGGGTGGAAATGTCAGAGTGATGGGGGTAGAAATGTCAGAGTGATGGGGGTAGTAATGTCTGAGAGATGGGGACAGTAATGACAGAGTGATGGGATAGTAATGTCAGAGTGATGGGGACAGTAATGTCAGAGTGATGGGACAGTAATGTCAGAGTGATGGGGACAGTAATGTCAGAGCGACAGGGTATTAATGTCAGAGTGATGGGGACAGTAATGTCAGAGTGACAGGGTAGTAATGTCAGAGTAATGGGGACAGTAATGTCAGAGTCATGGGGATAGTAATGTCAGAGAAATGGGGATAGTAATGTCAGAGTGATGGGACAGTAATGTCAGAGTGACAGGGTATTAATGTTAGAGTGATGGGGGTAGTAATGTCAGACAGATGGGTTAGTAATGTCAGAGTGATGGGGATAGAAATGTCAGAGTGATGGGGAAGTAATGTCAGAGTGATGGGGACAGTAATGTCAGAGTGATGGGGGTAGTAATGTCAGAGTGATGGGGACAGTAATGACAGAGTGATGGGGTAGTAATGTCAGAGCGATGGGGTAGTAATGTCAGAGTGATGGGGACAGTAATGTCAGAGTGATAGGGACAGTATGACAGAGTGATGGCGTAGTAATGTCAGAGTGATGGGGTAGTAATGTCAGATGATGGGGTAGTAATGTCAAAGTGATGGGGGTAGAAATGTCAGAGTGATGGGGGTAGTAATGTCTGAGAGATGGGGACAGTAATGACAGAGTGATGGGATAGTAATGTCAGAGTGATGGGGACAGTAATGTCAGAGTGATGGGACAGTAATGTCAGAGTGATGGGGCAGTAATGTCAGAGTGACAGGGTATTAATGTCAGAGTGATGGGGGTAGTAATGTCAGACAGATGGGTTAGTAATGTCAGACTGATGGGGATAGTAATGTCAGAGTGATGGGGAAGCAATGTCAGAGTGATAGGGTAGTAATGTCAGAGTGATGCGGTAGTCATGTCAGAGTGATGGGGACAATAATGTCAGAGTGATGGGATAGTAATGTCAGAGTGATGAGGACAGTAATGTCAGAGTGATGGGGACAGTAATGACAGAGTGATGGGGTAGTAATCTCAGAGTGATGGGGTAGTAACGTCAGGGTGATGGGGGTAGAAATGTCAGAGTGATGGGGTAGTAATGTCAGAGTGATGGGGGTAGTAATGTCAGACAGATGGGTTAGTAATGTCAGACTGATGGGGATAGTAATGTCAGAGTGATGGGGAAGCAATGTCAGAGTAATAGGGACAGTAATGTCAGAGTGATGGGGGGAGTAATGTCAGAGTGATGGGGACAGTAATGACAGAGTGATGGGATAGTACTGTCAGAGTGATGGGTTGTAATGTCAGAGTGATGGGGTAGTAACGTCAGGGTGATGGGGGTAGAAATGTCAGAGTGATGGGGTAGTAATGTCAGAGTGATGGGAACAGTAATGTCAGACTGATGGGGTAGTAATGTCAGTGATGGGGTAGTAATGTCAGGGTGATGGGGAGGGTAATGTCAGAGTGATGGGGGTAGTAATGTCAGAGTGATGAGGACAGTAATGTCAGAGTGATAGGGACAATATGACAGAGTGATGGGGTAGTAATGTCAGAGTGATGGGGACAGTAATGTCAGAGTGATGGGGGTAGTAATGTCAGAGTGATGGGGACAGTAATGACAGAGTGATGGGGTAGTAATGTCAGAGTGATGGGGGTAGTAATGTCAGAGTGATGGGGTAGTAATGTCAGAGTGATAGGGACAGTAATGTCAGAGTGATAGAGACAGTATGACAGAGTGATGGGGTAGTAATGTCAGAGTGATGGGGACAGTAATCACAGAGTGATGGGATAGTAATGTCAGAGTGATGAGGACAGTAATGTCAGAGTGATGGGGGTAGTAATGTCAGAGTGATGGGGACAGTAATGACAGAGTGATGGGATAGTAATGACAGAGTGATGGGGTAGTAATCTCAGAGTGATGGGGTAGAAATGTCAGAGTGATGGGGTAGTAATGTGAGAGTGATGGGGGTAGAAAGGGCAGAGTGATGGGGGTAGAAATGTCAGAGTGATGGGGGTAGTAATGTCTGAGAGATGGGGACAGTAATGTCAGAGTGATGGGACAGTAATGTCAGAGTGATGGGGACAGTAATGTCAGAGTGACAGCGTATTAATGTCAGAGTGATGGGGGTAGTAATGTCAGATGATGGGGTAGTAATGTCAGAGTGATGGGGGTAGAAATGTCAGAGTGATGGGGGTAGTAATGTCTGAGAGATGGGGACAGTAATGACAGAGTGATGGGATAGTAATGTCAGAGTGATGGGGACAGTAATGTCAGAGTGATGGGACAGTAATGTCAGAGTGATGGGGACAGTAATGTCAGAGTGACAGGGTATTAATGTCAGAGTGATGGGGGTAGTAATGTCAGACAGATGGGTTAGTAATGTCAGACTGATGGGGATAGTAATGTCAGAGGGATGGGGAAGCAATGTCAGAGTGATAGGGACAGTAATGTCAGAGTGATGGGGGTAGTAATGTCAGAGTGATGGGGACAGTAATGACAGAGTGATAGGGTAGTAATCTCAGAGTGATGGGGTAGTAACGTCAGCGTGATGGGGGTAGAAATGTCAGAGTGATCGGGTAGTAATGTCAGAGTGATGTGGGTAGAAAGGGCAGAGTGATGGGGAAGTAATATCAGAGTGATGGGGTAGTCACGTCAGAGTGATGGGGACAATAATGTCAGAGTGACAGGGTAGTAATGTCAGAGTGATGGGGACAGTAATGTCAGAGTCATGGGGATAGTAATGTCAGAGTAATGGGGTAGTAATGTCAAAGTGATGGGGGTAGAAATGTCAGAGTGATGGGGGTAGTAATGTCTGAGAGATGGGGACAGTAATGACAGAGTGATGGGATAGTAATGTCAGAGTGATGGGGACAGTAATGTCAGAGTGATGGGACAGTAATGTCAGAGTGATGGGGACAGTAATGTCAGAGTGACAGGGTATTAATGTCAGAGTGATGGGGGTAGTAATGTCAGACAGATGGGTTAGTAATGTCAGACTGATGGGATAGTAATGTCAGAGTGATGGGGAAGCAATGTCAGAGTGATAGGGTAGTAATGTCAGAGTGATGCGGTAGTCATGTCAGAGTGATGGGGACAATAATGTCAGAGTGATGGGATAGTAATGTCAGAGTGATGAGGATAGTAATGTCAGAGTGATGGGGACAGTAATGACAGAGTGATGGGGTAGTAATCTCAGAGTGATGGGGTAGTAACGTCAGGGTGATGGGGGTAGAAATGTCAGAGTGATGGGGTAGTAATGTCAGAGTGATGGGGGTAGAAAGGGCAGAGTGATGGGGAAGTAATGTCAGAATGATGGGGTAGTCATGTCAGAGTGATGGGGACAATAATGTCAGAGTGACAGGGTAGTAATGTCAGAGTGATGGGGGTAGTAATGTCAGACAGATGGGTTAGTAATGTCAGACTGATGGGGATAGTAATGTCAGAGTGATGGGGAAGCAATGTCAGAGTGATAGGGACAGTAATGTCAGAGTGATGGGGGGAGTAATGTCAGAGTGATGGGGACAGTAATGACAGAGTGATGGGATAGTACTGTCAGAGTGATGGGTTGTAATGTCAGAGTGATGGGGACAGTAATGTCAGACTGATGGGAACAGTAATGTCAGAGTGAAGGGGATAGTAATGTCAGAGTGATGGGATAGTAATGTCAGAGTGATGGGGAGGGTAATGTCAGAGTGATGGGGGTAGTAATGTCAGAGTGATGAGGACAGTAATGTCAGAGTGATAGGGACAATATGACAGAGTGATGGGGTAGTAATGTCAGAGTGATGGGGACAGTAATGTCAGAGTGATGGGGGTAGTAATGTCAGAGTGATGGGGACAGTAATGACAGAGTGATGGGGTAGTAATGTCAGAGCGACGGGGTAGTAATGTCAGAGTGATGGGGGTAGTAATGTCAGAGTGATGGGGTAGTAATGTCAGAGTGATAGGGACAGTAATGTCAGAGTGATAGAGACAGTATGACAGAGTGATGGGGTAGTAATGTCAGAGTGATGGGGACAGTAATGACAGAGTGATGGGATAGTAATGTCAGAGTGATGAGGACAGTAATGTCAGAGTGATGGGGGTAGTAATGTCAGAGTGATGGGGACAGTAATGACAGAGTGATGGGATAGTAATGACAGAGTGATGGGGTAGTAATCTCAGAGTGATGGGGTAGAAATGTCAGAGTGATGGGGTAGTAATGTGAGAGTGATGGGGGTAGAAAGGGCAGAGTGATGGGGGTAGAAATGTCAGAGTGATGGGGGTAGTAATGTCTGAGAGATGGGGACAGTAATGTCAGAGTGATGGGACAGTAATGTCAGAGTGACAGCGTATTAATGTCAGAGTGATGGGGGTAGTAATGTCAGATGATGGGGTAGTAATGTCAGAGTGATGGGGGTAGAAATGTCAGAGTGATGGGGGTAGTAATGTCTGACAGATGGGGACAGTAATGACAGAGTGATGGGATAGTAATGTCAGAGTGATGGGGACAGTAATGTCAGAGTGATGGGACAGTAATGTCAGAGTGATGGGGACAGTAATGTCAGAGTGACAGCGTATTAATGTCAGAGTGATGGGGGTAGTAATGTCAGATGATGGGGTAGTAATGTCAGAGTGATGGGGGTAGAAATGTCAGAGTGATGGGGGTAGTAATGTCTGACAGATGGGGACAGTAATGTCAGAGGGATGGGGAAGCAATGTCAGAGTGATAGGGACAGTAATGTCAGAGTGATGGGGGTAGTAATGTCAGAGTGATGGGGACAGTAATGACAGAGTGATGGGATAGTAATGTCAGAGTGATGAGGACAGTAATGTCAGAGTGATGGGGACAGTAATGACAGAGTGATGGGGTAGTAATCTCAGAGTGATGGGGTAGAAATGTCAGAGTGATGGGATAGTAATGTCAGAGTAATGGGGATAGTAATGTCAGAGTGATGGGACAGTAATGTCAGAGTGACAGGGTATTAATGTCAGAATGATGGGGGTAGTAATGTCAGACAGATGGGTTAGTAATGTCAGAGTGATGGGGAAGTAATGTCAGAGTGATGGGGACAGTAATGTCAGAGTGATGGGGATAGAAATGGCAGAGTGATGGGGAAGTAATGTCAGAATGATGGGGACAGTAATGTCAGAGTGATGGGGGTAGTAATGCCAGAGTGATGGGGACAGTAATGTCAGAGTGATGGGGATAGAAATGGCAGAGTGATGGGGAAGTAATGTCAGAATGATGGGGACAGTAATGTCAGAGTGATGGGGATAGTAATGACAGAGTGATGGGGTAGTAATGTCAGAGCGATGGGATTGTAATGTCAGAGTGATGGGGACAGTAATGTCAGAGTGATAGGGACAGTATGACAGAGTGATGGGGTAGTAATGTCAGAGTGATGGGGTAGTAATGTCAGAGTGATGGGGTAGTAATGTCAGATGATGGGGTAGTAATGTCAGAGTGATGGGGGTAGAAGTGTCAGAGTGATGGGGGAAGTAATGTCTGAGAGATGGAGACAGAAATGACAGAGTGATGGGATAGTAATGTCAGAGTGATGGGGACAGTAATGTCAGAGTGATGGGACAGTAATGTCAGAGTGATGGGGACAGTAATGTCAGAGTGACAGGCTATTAATGTCAGAGTGATGGGGATAGTAATGTCAGAGTGATGGGGACAATAATGTCAGAGTGATGGGATAGTAATGTCAGAGTGATGAGGACAGTAATGTCAGAGTGATGGGGACAGTAATGACAGAGTGATGGGGTAGTAATCTCAGAGTGATGGGTTAGTAACGTCAGGGTGATGGGGGTAGAAATGTCAGAGTGATCGGGTAGTAATGTCAGAGTGATGGGGGTAGAAAGGGCAGAGTGATGGGGAAGTAATGTCAGAGTGATGGGGTAGTCATGTCAGAGTGATGGGGAAAATAATGTCAGAGTGACAGGGTAGTAATGTCAGAGTGATGGGGACAGTAATGTCAGAGTAATGGGGATAGTAATGTCAGAGTAATGGGGATAGTAATGTCAGAGTGATGGGACAGTAATGTCAGAGTGACAGGGTATTAATGTCAGAGTGATGGGGGTAGTAATGTCAGACAGATGGGTTAGTAATGTCAGAGTGATGGGGATAGAAATGTCAGAGTGATGGGGAAGTAATGTCAGAGTGATGGGGTAGTAATGTCAGAGTGATGGGGACAGTAATGTCAGAGTGATGGGGACAGTAATGTCAGAGTGATGGGGTAGTAATGTCAGAGTGATGGGGGTAGAAAGGGCAGAGTGATGGGGAAGTAATGTCAGAGTGATGGGGTAGTCATGTCAGAGTGATGGGGACAATAATGTCAGAGTGACAGGGTAGTAATGTCAGAGTGATGGGGACAGTAATGTCAGAGTCATGGGGATAGTAATGTCAGAGTAATGGGGATAGTAATGTCAGAGTGATGGGACAGTAATGTCAGAGTGACAGGGTATTAATGTCAGAGTGATGGGGGTAGTAATGTCAGACAGATGGGTTAGTAATGTCAGAGTGATGGGGAAGTAATGTCAGAGTGATGGGGACAGTAATGTCAGAATGATGGGGATAGAAATGGCAGAGTGATGGGGAAGTAATGTCAGAATGATGGGGACAGTAATGTCAGAGTGATGGGGGTAGTAATGTCAGAGTGATGGGGATAGTAATGACAGAGTGATGGGGTAGTAATGTCAGAGCGATGGGATTGTAATGTCAGAGTGATGGGGACAGTAATGTCAGAGTGATAGGGACAGTATGACAGAGTGATGGGGTAGCAATGTCAGAGTGATGGGGTAGTAATGTCAGAGTGATGGGGTAGTAATGTCAGATGATGGGGTAGTAATGTCAGAGTGATGGGGGTAGAAATGTCAGAGTGATGGGGGTAGTAATGTCTGAGAGATGGGGACAGAAATGACAGAGTGATGGGATAGTAATGTGAGAGTGATGGGGACAGTAATGTCAGAGTGATGGGACAGTAATGTCAGAGTGATGGGGACAGTAATGTCAGAGTGACAGGCTATTAATGTCAGAGTGATGGGGGTAGTAATGTCAGACAGATGGGTTAGTAATGTCAGACTGATGGGGATAGTAATGTCAGAGTGATGGGGACAATAATGTCAGAGTGATGGGATAGTAATGTCAGAGTGATGAGGACAGTAATGTCAGAGTGATGGGATAGTAATGTCAGAGTGATGAGGACAGTAATGTCAGAGTGATGGGGACAGTAATGACAGAGTGATGGGGTAGTAATCTCAGAGTGATGGGGTAGTAACGTCAGGGTGATGGGGGTAGAAATGTCAGAGTGATGGGGTAGTAATGTCAGAGTGATGGGGTGGTAATGTCAGAGTGATGGGGTAGTAATGTCAGGGTGATGGGGGTAGAAATGTCAGAGTGATGGGGTAGTAATGTCAGAGTGATGGGGGTAGAAAGGGCAGAGTGATGGGGAAGTAATATCAGAGTGATGGGGTAGTCATGTCAGAGTGATGGGGACAATAATGTAAGAGTGACAGGGTAGTAATGTCAGAGTGATGGGGACAGTAATATCAGAGTCTTGGGGATAGTAATGTCAGAGTAATGGGGATAGTAATGTCAGAGTGATGGGACAGTAATGTCAGAGTGACAGGGTATTAATGTCAGAGTGATGGGGGTAGTAATGTCAGACAGATGGGTTAGTAATCTCAGAGTGATGGGGATAGAAATGTTAGAGTGATGGGGAAGTAATGTCAGAATGATGGGGACAGTAATGTCAGAGTGATGGGGGTAGTAATGTCAGAGTGATGGGGGTAGTAATGACAGAGTGATGGGGTAGTAATGTCAGAGCGATGGGGTAGTAATGTCAGAGTGATGGTGACAGTAATGTCAGAGTGATAGGGACAGTATGACAGAGTGATGGTGTAGTAATGTCAGAGTGATGGAGTATTAATGTCAGAGTGATGGGGTAGTAATGTCAGATGATGGGGTAGTAATGTCAGAGTGATGGGGGTAGAAATGTCAGAGTGATGGGGGTAGTAATGTCTGAGAGATGGGGACAGTAATGACAGAGTGATGCGATAGTAAAGTCAGAGTGATGGGGACAGTAATGTCAGAGTGATGGGGACAGTAATGTCAGAGTGACAGGCTATTAATGTCAGATTGATGATGGTAGTAATGTCAGACAGATGGGTTAGTAATGTCAGACTGATGGGGATAGTAATGTCAGAGTGATGGGGACAGTAATGTCAGAGTAATGGGGATAGTAACCCATAGTGATGGGACAGTAATGTCAGAGTGACAGGGTATTAATGTCAGAGTGATGGGGGTAGTAATGTCAGACAGATGGGTTAGTAATGTCAGAGTGATGGGGATAGAAATGTCAGAGTGATGGGGAAGTAATGTCAGAGTGATGGGGACAGTAATGTCAGAGTGATGGGTGTAGTAATGTCAGAGTGATGGGGACAGTAATGACAGGGTGATGGGGTAGTAATGTCAGAGCGATGGGGTAATAATGTCAGAGTGATGGGGGTAGTAATGTCAGAGTGATGAGGTAGTTATGTCAGAGTGATGGGGACAGTAATGTCAGAGTGATAGGGACGGTATGACAGAGTGATGGGGTAGTAATGTCAGGGTGATGGGGTGGTAATGTCAGAGTGATGGGGTAGTAACATCAGATGATGGGGTAGTAATCTCAGAGTGATGGGGTTAGAAATGTCGGAGTGATGGGGGTAGTAATGTCTGAGAGATGGGGACAGTAATGACAGAGTGATGGGATAGTAATGTCAGAGTGATGGGGACAGTAATGTCAGAGTGATGGGACAGTAATGTCAGAGTGATGGGGACAGTAATGTCAGAGTGACAGGGTATTAATGTCAGAGTGATGGGGGTAGTAATGTCAGACAGATGGGTTAGTAATGTCAGACTGATGGGGATAGTAATGTCAGAGTGATGGGGAAGCAATGTCAGAGTGATAGGGACAGTAATGTCAGAGTGATGGGGGTAGTAATGTCAGAGTGATGGGGACAGTAATGACAGAGTGATGGGATAGTAATGTCAGAGTGATGAGGACAGTAATGTCAGAGTGATAGGGGTAGTAATGTCAGAGTGATGGGAACAGTAATGTCAGAGTGATGGGACAGTAATGTCAGGGTGATGGGGACAGTAATGTCAGAGTGACAGGGTATTAATGTCAGAGTGATGGGGGTAGTAATGTCAGACAGAAGGGGTAGTAATGTCAGAGTGATGGGGACAGTAATGAGAGAGTGATGGGGTAGTAATGTCAGAGCGATGGGGTAGTAATGTCAGAGTGATGGGGGTAGTAATGTCAGAGTGATGGGGTAGTAATGTCAGAGTGATGGGGACAGTAATGTCAGACTGATAGGGACAGTATGACAAAGTGATGGGGTAGTAATGTCAGAGTGATGGGGTAGTAATGTCAGAGTGATGGGGTAGTAACGTCAGGGAGATGGGGGTAGAAATGTGAGAGTGATGGGGTAGTAATATCAGAGTGATGGGAACAGTAATGTCAGACTGATGGGGTGGTAATGTCAGTGATAGGGTAGTAATGTCAGGGTGATGGCAGTAGTAATGCCAGACTGATGGGGACAGTAATGTCAGAGTGATGGGGATAGTAATGTCATAGTGATGGGACAGTAATGTCAGAGTGATGGGGACAGTAATGTCAGAGTGATGGGGGTCGTAATTTCAGAGTGATGGGGGTAGTAATGTCAGATGATGGGGTAGTAATGTCAGAGTGATGGGGGTAGAAATGTCAGAGTGACGGGGTAGTAATGTCAGAGTGATAGGGAAGTAATGTCAGAGTGATGGAGAGAGTAATATTAGAGTGATGGGGACAGTAATGACAGAGTGATGGGGACAGTAATGTCAGAGTGATGGGACAGTAATGTCACAGTAATGGGAGTAGTAATGTCAGAGTGACAGGGTATTAATGTCAGAGTGATTGGGGTAGTAATGTCAGATGATGGGGTAGTAATGTCAGAGTGATGGGGGTAGAAATGTCAGAGTGATGGGGGTAGTAATGTCTGAGAGATGGGGACAGTAATGACAGAGAGATTGAATAGTAATGTCGGAGTGATGGGGACAGTAATGTCAGAGTGATGTGACAGTAATGTCAGAGTGATGCGACAGTAATGTCAGAGTGATGGGGACAGTAATGTCAGAGTGACAGGGTATTAATGTCAGAGTGATGGGGGTAGTAATGTCAGACAGATGGGTTAGTAATGTCAGACTGATGGGGATAGTAATGTCAGAGTGATGGGGTAGAAATGTCAGAGTGATGGGGGTTGTAATGTCTGAGAGATGGGGACAGTAATGACAGAGTGATGGGGTAGTAATGTCAGGGTGATGGGGACAGTAATGTCAGAGTGATGGGGTAGTAACGTCAGGGTGATGGGGGTAGAAATGTCAGAGTGATGGGAACAGTAATGTCAAACTGATGGGGTAGTAATGTCAGTGATGGGGTAGTAATGCCAGACTGATGGGGACAGTAATGTCAGAGTGATGGGGATAGTAATGTCATAGTGATGGGACAGTAATGTCAGAGTGATGGGGATAGTAATGTCATAGTGATGGGACAGTAATGTCAGAGTGATGGGGATAGTAATGTCATAGTGATGGGACAGTAATGTCAGAGTGATGGGGATAGTAATGTCAGAGTGATGGGGACAGTAATGTCAGAGTGATGGGGGTAGAAATGTCAGAGTGATGGGTGTAGTAATGTCAGAGTGATAGGGAAGTAATGTCAGAGTGATGGGGAGAGTAATATAAGAGTGATGGGTACAGTAATGACAGAGTGATGGGGACAGTAATGTCAGAGTGATGGGACAGTAATGTCAGAGTGATGGGACAGTATTGTCAGAGTGACAGGGTATTAATGTCAGAGTGATGGGGGTAGTAAAGTCAGACAGATGGGTTAGTAATGTCAGACTGATGGGGATAGTAATGTCAGAGTGATGGGGAAGGAATGTCAGAGTGATAGGGTAGTAATGTCAGAGTGATGGGGTAGTCATGTCAGAGTGATCGGGACAATAATGTCAGAGTGACAGGGTAGTAATGTCAGAGTGATGAGGACAGTAATGTCAGAGTAATGGGGAGAGTAATGTCAGAGTAATGGGGATAGTAATGTCAGAGTGATGGGACAGTAATGTCAGAGTGACAGGGTAGTAATGTCAGGGTGATAGGGAAGTAATGTCAGAGTGATGGGGAGAGTAATATCAGAGTGATGGGACAGAAATGACAGAGTGATGGGGACAGTAATGTCAGAGTGATGGGACAGTAATGTCACAGTAATGGGGGTAGTAATGTCAGAGTGACAGGGTATTAATGTCAGAGTGATGGGGTAGTAATGTCAGATGATGGGGTAGTAATGTCAGAGTGATGGGGGTAGAAATGTCAGAGTGATGGGGGTAGTAATGTCTGAGAGATGGGGACAGTAATGACAGAGTGATGGGATAGTAATGTCAGAGTGATGGGTGTAGTAATGTCAGAGTGATGGGGATATTAATGTCAGAGTGATGGGGACAGTAATGTCAGAGTGATGGGGTAGTAATGTCAGAGTAAAGGGGTAGTAACGTCAGGGTGATGGGGGTAGAAATGTCAGAGTGATGGGGTAGTAATGTCAGAGTGATGGGGGTAGAAAGGGCAGAGTGTTGGGGAAGTAATGTCAGAGTGATGGGGTAGTCATGTCAGAGTGATGGGACAGTAATGTCAGAGTGATGGGGATTTAATGTCAGAGTGATGGAGGTAGTAATGTCAGAGTAATGGGGATAGTAAAGTCAGAGTGATGGGGATAGAAATGTCAGAGTGATAGGGAAGTAATGTCAGAGTGATGGGAGTAGTAATGTCAGAGTGATGGGGACAGTAATGTCAGAGTGATGGGGGTAGTAATGACAGAGTGATGGGGTAGTAATGTCAGAGCGATGGGGTAGTAATGTCAGAGTGATGGGGGTAGTAATGTCAGAGAGATGGGGACAGTAATGTCAGAGTGATGGGACAGTAATGTCAGGCTTATGGGGACAGTAATGTCAGAGTGACAGGGGATTAATGTCAGAGTGATGGGGAAGTAATGTCAGAGTGATGGGATAGTAATGTCAGAGTGATGGGACAGCAATGTCAGAGTGATGGAACAGTAATGTCAGAGTGGTGGGGACAGTAATGTCAGAGTGACAGGGTATTAATGTCAGAGTGATGGGGGTAGTAATGTCAGACAGATGGGTTAGTAATGTCAGACTGATGGGGATACTAATGTCAGAGTGATGGGGAAGCAATGTCAGAGTGATAGGGATAGTATGACAGAGTGATGGGGGTCGTAATGTCAGAGTGATGGGGACAGTAATGACAGAGTGATGGGATAGTAATGTCAGAGTGATGAGGACAGTAATGACAGAGTGATGGGGGTAGTAATGTTAGAGTGATGGGGACAGTAATGACAGAGTGATGGGGTAGTAATGTCAGAGTGATGAGGACGGTAATGTAAGAGTGATGGGGACAGTAATGACAGAGTGATGGGGTAGTAATCTCAGAGTGATGGGGTAGAAATGTCAGAGTGATGGGGTAGTAATGTCAGAGTGATGGGGGTAGAAAGCGCAGAGTGATGGGGATAGTAATGTCAGAGTGATGGGGGTTGTAATGTCTGAGAGATGGGGACAGTAATGACAGAGTGATGGGATAGTAATGTCAGAGTGATGGGGACAGTAATGTCAGAGTTATGGGACAGTAAAGTCAGAGTGATGTGGACAGTAATGTCAGAGTGACAGGGTAGTAACGCAAGGGTGATGGGGACAGTAATGTCAGAGTGATGGGAACAGTAATGTCAGACTGATGGGGTAGTAATGTCAGTGATGGGGTAGTAATGTCAGGGTGATGGGAGTAGTAATGCCAGACTGATGGGGACAGTAATGTCAGAGTGATGGGGATAGTAATGTCATAGTGATGGGACAGTAATGTCAGAGTGATGGGGACAGCAATGTCAGAGTGATGGGGGTAGTAACGTCAGAGTGATGGGGACAGTAATGTCAGAGTGATAGGGACAGTATGACAGAGTGATGGGGGTAGTAATGTCAGAGTGATGGGGGTAGTAATGACAGAGTGATGGGGTAGTAATGTCAGAGCGATGGGGTAGTAATGTCAGAGTGATGGTGACAGTAATGTCAGAGTGATAGGGACAGTATGACAGAGTGATGGTGTAGTAATGTCAGAGTGATGGAGTATTAATGTCAGAGTGATGGGGTAGTAATGTCAGATGATGGGGTAGTAATGTCAGAGTGATGGGGGTAGAAATGTCAGAGTGATGGGGGTAGTAATGTCTGAGAGATGGGGACAGTAATGACAGAGTGATGCGATAGTAAAGTCAGAGTGATGGGGACAGTAATGTCAGAGTGATGGGGACAGTAATGTCAGAGTGACAGGCTATTAATGTCAGATTGATGATGGTAGTAATGTCAGACAGATGGGTTAGTAATGTCAGACTGATGGGGATAGTAATGTCAGAGTGATGGGGACAGTAATGTCAGAGTAATGGGGATAGTAACCCATAGTGATGGGACAGTAATGTCAGAGTGACAGGGTATTAATGTCAGAGTGATGGGGGTAGTAATGTCAGACAGATGGGTTAGTAATGTCAGAGTGATGGGGATAGAAATGTCAGAGTGATGGGGAAGTAATGTCAGAGTGATGGGGACAGTAATGTCAGAGTGATGGGTGTAGTAATGTCAGAGTGATGGGGACAGTAATGACAGGGTGATGGGGTAGTAATGTCAGAGCGATGGGGTAATAATGTCAGAGTGATGGGGGTAGTAATGTCAGAGTGATGAGGTAGTTATGTCAGAGTGATGGGGACAGTAATGTCAGAGTGATAGGGACGGTATGACAGAGTGATGGGGTAGTAATGTCAGGGTGATGGGGTGGTAATGTCAGAGTGATGGGGTAGTAACATCAGATGATGGGGTAGTAATCTCAGAGTGATGGGGGTAGAAATGTCGGAGTGATGGGGGTAGTAATGTCTGAGAGATGGGGACAGTAATGACAGAGTGATGGGATAGTAATGTCAGAGTGATGGGGACAGTAATGTCAGAGTGATGGGACAGTAATGTCAGAGTGATGGGGACAGTAATGTCAGAGTGACAGGGTATTAATGTCAGAGTGATGGGGGTAGTAATGTCAGACAGATGGGTTAGTAATGTCAGACTGATGGGGATAGTAATGTCAGAGTGATGGGGAAGCAATGTCAGAGTGATAGGGACAGTAATGTCAGAGTGATGGGGGTAGTAATGTCAGAGTGATGGGGACAGTAATGACAGAGTGATGGGATAGTAATGTCAGAGTGATGAGGACAGTAATGTCAGAGTGATAGGGGTAGTAATGTCAGAGTGATGGGAACAGTAATGTCAGAGTGATGGGACAGTAATGTCAGGGTGATGGGGACAGTAATGTCAGAGTGACAGGGTATTAATGTCAGAGTGATGGGGGTAGTAATGTCAGACAGAAGGGGTAGTAATGTCAGAGTGATGGGGACAGTAATGAGAGAGTGATGGGGTAGTAATGTCAGAGCGATGGGGTAGTAATGTCAGAGTGATGGGGGTAGTAATGTCAGAGTGATGGGGTAGTAATGTCAGAGTGATGGGGACAGTAATGTCAGACTGATAGGGACAGTATGACAAAGTGATGGGGTAGTAATGTCAGAGTGATGGGGTAGTAATGTCAGAGTGATGGGGTAGTAACGTCAGGGAGATGGGGGTAGAAATGTGAGAGTGATGGGGTAGTAATATCAGAGTGATGGGAACAGTAATGTCAGACTGATGGGGTGGTAATGTCAGTGATAGGGTAGTAATGTCAGGGTGATGGCAGTAGTAATGCCAGACTGATGGGGACAGTAATGTCAGAGTGATGGGGATAGTAATGTCATAGTGATGGGACAGTAATGTCAGAGTGATGGGGACAGTAATGTCAGAGTGATGGGGGTCGTAATTTCAGAGTGATGGGGGTAGTAATGTCAGATGATGGGGTAGTAATGTCAGAGTGATGGGGGTAGAAATGTCAGAGTGACGGGGTAGTAATGTCAGAGTGATAGGGAAGTAATGTCAGAGTGATGGAGAGAGTAATATTAGAGTGATGGGGACAGTAATGACAGAGTGATGGGGACAGTAATGTCAGAGTGATGGGACAGTAATGTCACAGTAATGGGAGTAGTAATGTCAGAGTGACAGGGTATTAATGTCAGAGTGATTGGGGTAGTAATGTCAGATGATGGGGTAGTAATGTCAGAGTGATGGGGGTAGAAATGTCAGAGTGATGGGGGTAGTAATGTCTGAGAGATGGGGACAGTAATGACAGAGAGATTGAATAGTAATGTCGGAGTGATGGGGACAGTAATGTCAGAGTGATGTGACAGTAATGTCAGAGTGATGCGACAGTAATGTCAGAGTGATGGGGACAGTAATGTCAGAGTGACAGGGTATTAATGTCAGAGTGATGGGGGTAGTAATGTCAGACAGATGGGTTAGTAATGTCAGACTGATGGGGATAGTAATGTCAGAGTGATGGGGTAGAAATGTCAGAGTGATGGGGGTTGTAATGTCTGAGAGATGGGGACAGTAATGACAGAGTGATGGGGTAGTAATGTCAGGGTGATGGGGACAGTAATGTCAGAGTGATGGGGTAATAATGTCAGAGTGATGGGAACAGTAATGTCAAACTGATGGGGTAGTAATGTCAGTGATGGGGTAGTAATGCCAGACTGATGGGGACAGTAATGTCAGAGTGATGGGGATAGTAATGTCATAGTGATGGGACAGTAATGTCAGAGTGATGGGGATAGTAATGTCATAGTGATGGGACAGTAATGTCAGAGTGATGGGGATAGTAATGTCATAGTGATGGGACAGTAATGTCAGAGTGATGGGGATAGTAATGTCAGAGTGATGGGGACAGTAATGTCAGAGTGATGGGGGTAGAAATGTCAGAGTGATGGGTGTAGTAATGTCAGAGTGATAGGGAAGTAATGTCAGAGTGATGGGGAGAGTAATATAAGAGTGATGGGTACAGTAATGACAGAGTGATGGGGACAGTAATGTCAGAGTGATGGGACAGTAATGTCAGAGTGATGGGACAGTATTGTCAGAGTGACAGGGTATTAATGTCAGAGTGATGGGGGTAGTAAAGTCAGACAGATGGGTTAGTAATGTCAGACTGATGGGGATAGTAATGTCAGAGTGATGGGGAAGGAATGTCAGAGTGATAGGGTAGTAATGTCAGAGTGATGGGGTAGTCATGTCAGAGTGATCGGGACAATAATGTCAGAGTGACAGGGTAGTAATGTCAGAGTGATGAGGACAGTAATGTCAGAGTAATGGGGAGAGTAATGTCAGAGTAATGGGGATAGTAATGTCAGAGTGATGGGACAGTAATGTCAGAGTGACAGGGTAGTAATGTCAGGGTGATAGGGAAGTAATGTCAGAGTGATGGGGAGAGTAATATCAGAGTGATGGGACAGAAATGACAGAGTGATGGGGACAGTAATGTCAGAGTGATGGGACAGTAATGTCACAGTAATGGGGGTAGTAATGTCAGAGTGACAGGGTATTAATGTCAGAGTGATGGGGTAGTAATGTCAGATGATGGGGTAGTAATGTCAGAGTGATGGGGGTAGAAATGTCAGAGTGATGGGGGTAGTAATGTCTGAGAGATGGGGACAGTAATGACAGAGTGATGGGATAGTAATGTCAGAGTGATGGGTGTAGTAATGTCAGAGTGATGGGGATATTAATGTCAGAGTGATGGGGACAGTAATGTCAGAGTGATGGGGTAGTAATGTCAGAGTAAAGGGGTAGTAACGTCAGGGTGATGGGGGTAGAAATGTCAGAGTGATGGGGTAGTAATGTCAGAGTGATGGGGGTAGAAAGGGCAGAGTGTTGGGGAAGTAATGTCAGAGTGATGGGGTAGTCATGTCAGAGTGATGGGACAGTAATGTCAGAGTGATGGGGATTTAATGTCAGAGTGATGGAGGTAGTAATGTCAGAGTAATGGGGATAGTAAAGTCAGAGTGATGGGGATAGAAATGTCAGAGTGATAGGGAAGTAATGTCAGAGTGATGGGAGTAGTAATGTCAGAGTGATGGGGACAGTAATGTCAGAGTGATGGGGGTAGTAATGACAGAGTGATGGGGTAGTAATGTCAGAGCGATGGGGTAGTAATGTCAGAGTGATGGGGGTAGTAATGTCAGAGAGATGGGGACAGTAATGTCAGAGTGATGGGACAGTAATGTCAGGCTTATGGGGACAGTAATGTCAGAGTGACAGGGGATTAATGTCAGAGTGATGGGGAAGTAATGTCAGAGTGATGGGATAGTAATGTCAGAGTGATGGGACAGCAATGTCAGAGTGATGGAACAGTAATGTCAGAGTGGTGGGGACAGTAATGTCAGAGTGACAGGGTATTAATGTCAGAGTGATGGGGGTAGTAATGTCAGACAGATGGGTTAGTAATGTCAGACTGATGGGGATACTAATGTCAGAGTGATGGGGAAGCAATGTCAGAGTGATAGGGATAGTATGACAGAGTGATGGGGGTCGTAATGTCAGAGTGATGGGGACAGTAATGACAGAGTGATGGGATAGTAATGTCAGAGTGATGAGGACAGTAATGACAGAGTGATGGGGGTAGTAATGTTAGAGTGATGGGGACAGTAATGACAGAGTGTTGGGCTAGTAATGTCAGAGTGATGAGGACGGTAATGTAAGAGTGATGGGGACAGTAATGACAGAGTGATGGGGTAGTAATCTCAGAGTGATGGGGTAGAAATGTCAGAGTGATGGGGTAGTAATGTCAGAGTGATGGGGGTAGAAAGCGCAGAGTGATGGGGATAGTAATGTCAGAGTGATGGGGGTTGTAATGTCTGAGAGATGGGGACAGTAATGACAGAGTGATGGGATAGTAATGTCAGAGTGATGGGGACAGTAATGTCAGAGTTATGGGACAGTAAAGTCAGAGTGATGTGGACAGTAATGTCAGAGTGACAGGGTAGTAACGCAAGGGTGATGGGGACAGTAATGTCAGAGTGATGGGAACAGTAATGTCAGACTGATGGGGTAGTAATGTCAGTGATGGGGTAGTAATGTCAGGGTGATGGGAGTAGTAATGCCAGACTGATGGGGACAGTAATGTCAGAGTGATGGGGATAGTAATGTCATAGTGATGGGACAGTAATGTCAGAGTGATGGGGACAGCAATGTCAGAGTGATGGGGGTAGTAACGTCAGAGTGATGGGGACAGTAATGTCAGAGTGATAGGGACAGTATGACAGAGTGATGGGGTAGTAATGTCAGAGTGATGGGGGTAGTAATGTCAGATGATGGGGTAGTAATGTCAGAGTGATGGGGGTAGAAATGTCAGAGTGACGGGGTAGTAATGTCAGAGTGATAGGGAAGTAATGTCAGAGTGATGGGGAGAGTAATATCAGAGTGATGGGGACAGTAATGACAGAGTGATGGGGACAGTAATGTCAGAGTGATGGGACAGTAATGTCAGAGTGATGGGACAGTATTGTCAGAGTGACAGGGTATTAATGTCAGAGTGATGGGGGTAGTAATGTCAGACAGATGGGTTAGTAATGTCAGACTGATGGAGATAGTAATGTCAGAGTGATGGGGAAGCAATGTCAGAGTGATAGGTTAGTAATGTCAGAGTGATGGGGTAGTCATGTCAGAGTGATCGGGACAATAATGTCAGAGTGACAGGGTAGTAATGTCAGAGTGATGAGGACAGTAATGTCAGAGTAATGGGGAGAGTAATGTCAGAGTAATGGGGATAGTAATGTCAGAGTGATGGGACAGTAATGTCAGAGTGACAGGGTAGTAATGTCAGAGTGATAGGGAAGTAATGTCAGAGTGATGGGGAGAGTAATATCAGAGTGATGGGGACAGTAATGACAGAGTGATGGGGACAGTAATGTCAGAGTGATGGGACAGTAATGTCACAGTAATGGGGGTAGTAATGTCAGAGTGACAGGGTATTAATGTCAGAGTGATGGGGGTAGTAATGTCAGATGATGGGGTAGTAATATCAGAGTGATGGGGTAGAAATGTCAGAGTGATGGGGGTAGTAATGTCTGAGAGATGGGGACAGTAATGACAGAGTGATGGGATAGTAATGTCAGAGTGATGGGGACAGAAATGTCAGAGTGATGCGACAGTAATGTCAGAGTGACAGGGTATTAATGTCAGAGTGATGGGGACAGTAATGTCAGACAGATGGGTTAGTAATGTCAGACTGATGGGGATAGTAATGTCAGAGTGATGGGGAAGCAATGTCAGAGTGATAGGGTAGTAATGTCAGAGTGATGGGGGTAGTAATGTCAGAGTGATGGGGACAGTAATGTTAGAGTGATGGGGACAGTAATGACAGAGTGATGGGGTAGTAATCTCAGAGTGATGGGGTAGTAACGTCAGGGTGATGGGGGTAGAAATGTCAGAGTGATGGGGTAGTAATATCAGAGTGATGGGGGTAGAAAGGGCAGAGTGATGGGGAAGTAATGTCAGAGTGATGGGGTAGTCATGTCAGAGTGATGGGACAGTAATGTCAGAGTGACAGGGATTTAATGTCAGAGTGATGGGGGTAGAAATGTCAGAGTAATGGGGATAGTAATGTCAGAGTGATGGGGATAGAAATGTCAGAGTGATAGGGAAGTAATGTCAGAGTGATGGGGACAGTAATGTCAGAGTGATGGGGGTAGTAATGTCAGAGTGATGGGGACAGTAATGTCAGAGTGATGGGGGTAGTAATGACAGAGTGATGGGGTAGTAATGTCAGAGCGGTGGGGTAGTAATGTCAGAGTGATGGGGGTAGTAATGTCAGAGTGATCGGGACAGTAATGTCAGAGTGATGGGACAGTAATGTCAGGCTTATGGGGACAGTAATGTCAGAGTGACAGGGGATTGATGTCAGAGTGATGGGGAAGTAATGTCAGAGTGATGGGGACAGTAATCTTAGAGTGATGGGACAGTAATGTCAGGCTTATGGGGACAGTAATGTCAGAGTGACAGGGGATTAATGTCAGAGTGATGGGGAAGTAATGTCAGAGTGATGGGATAGTAATGTCAGAGTGATGGGGACAGCAATGTCAGAGTGATGGGACAGTAATGTCAGAGTGGTGGGGACAGTAATGTGAGAGTGAGAGGGTATTAATGTCAGAATGATGGGGGTAGTAATGTCAGACAGATGGGTTAGTAATGTCAGACTGATGGGGATAGTAATGTCAGAGTGATGGGGAAGCAATGTCAAAGTGATAGGGTAGTAATGTCAGAGTGATTGGGTAGTCATGTCAGAGTGATGGGGACAATAATATCAGAGTGACAGGGTAGTAATGTCAGAGTGATGAGGACAGTAATGTCAGAGTAATGGGGAGAGTAATGTCAGAGTAATGGGGATAGTAATGTCAGAGTGATGGGACAGTAATGTCAGAGTGACAGGGTATTAATGTCAGATGACGGGGTAGTAATGTCAGAGTGATAGGGATGTAATGTCAGAGTGATGGGGAGAGTAGTATCAGAGTGATGGGGACAGCAATGACAGAGTGATGGGGACAGTAATGTCAGAGTGATGGGACAGTAATGTCACTGTAATGGGGGTAGTAATGTCAGAGTGACAGGGTATTAATGTCAGAGTGATGGGGGTAGTAATGTCAGATGATGGGGTAGTAATGTCAGAGTGATGGGGGTAGAAATGTCAGAGTGATGGGGGTAGTAATGTCTGAGGGATGGGGATAGTAATGATAGAGTGATGGGATAGTAATGTCAGAGTGATGGGGACAGAAATGTCAGAGTGATGCGACAGTAATGTCAGAGTGATGGGGACAGAAATGTCAGAGTGACAGGGTATTAATGTCAGAGTGATGGGGACAGTAATGTCAGACAGATGGGTTAGTAATGTCAGAATGATAGGGATAGTAATGTCAGAGTGATGGGGAAGCAATGTCAGAGTGATAGGGTAGTAATGTCAGAGTGATGGGGGTAGTAATGTCAGAGTGATGGGGACAGTAATGACAGAGTGATGGGGACAGTAATGTCAGAGTGATGGGACAGTAATGTCACAGTAATGGGGGTAGTAATGTCAGAGTGACAGGGTATTAATGTCAGAGTGATGGGGGTTGTAATGTCAGATGATGGGGTAGTAATGTCAGAGTGATGGGGTAGAAATGTCAGAGTGATGGGGGTAGTAATGTCTGAGAGATGGGGACAGTAATGACAGAGTGATGGGATAGTAATGTCAGAGTGATGGGGACAGAAATGTCAGAGTGACAGGGTATTAATGTCAGAGTGATGGGGACAGTAATGTCAGACAGATGGGTTAGTAATGTCAGACATATGGGGATAGTAATGTCAGAGTGATGGGGAGGCAATGTCAGAGTGATAGGGTAGTAATCTCAGAGTGATGGGGTAGTAACGTCAGGGTGATGGGGGTAGAAATGTCAGAGTGATGGGGTAGTAATGTCAGAGTGATGTGGGTAGAAAGGGCAGAGAGATGGGGAAGTAATGTCAGAGTGATGGGGGTAGTAATGTCAGAGTGATGGGGTAGTCATGTCAGAGTGATGGGACAGTAATGTCAGAGTGACAGGGATTTAATATCAAGGTGATGGGGGTAGTAATGTCAGAGTAATGGGGATAGTAATGTCAGAGTGATGGGAATAGAAATGTCAGAGTGATGGGGAAGTAATGTCAGAGTGATGGGGACAGTAATGTCAGAGTGATGGGGGTAGTAATGTCAGAGTGATGGGGACAGTAATGTCAGAGTGATGGGGGTAGTACTGACAGAGTGATGGGGTAGTAATGTCAGAGCGATGGGGTAGTAATGTCAGAGTGATGGGGGTAGTAATGTCAGAATGATGGGGACAGCAATGTCAGAGTGATGGGACAGTAATGTCAGAGTTATGGGGACAGTAATGTTAGAGTGACAGTGGATTAATGTCAGAGTGATGGGGGTAGTAATGTCAGACAGATGGGTTAGTAATGTCAGACTGATGGGGATAGTAATGTCAGAGTGATGGGGTAGTAATGTCAGAGTGATGGGTGTAGAAAGGGCAGAGTGATGGGGAAGTAATGTCAGACAGATGGGTTAATAATGTCAGACTGATGGGAATAGTAATGTCAGAGTGATGGGGAAGCAATGTCAGAGTGATAGGGTAGTAATATCAGAGTGATGGGGGTAGTAATGTCAGAGTGATGGGGACAGTAATATTAGAGTGATGGGGACAGTAATGACAGAGTGATGGGGTAGTAATCTCAGAGTGATGGGGTAGTAACGTCAGGGTGATGGGGGTAGAAATGTCAGAGTGATGGGGTAGTAATGTCAGAGTGATGGGGGTAGAAAGGGCAGAGTGATGGGGAAGTAATGTCAGAGTGATGGGGTAGTCATGTCAGAGTGATGGGACAGTAATGTCAGAGTGACAGGGATTTAATGTCAGAGTGATGGGGGTAGTAATGTCAGAGTAATGGGGATAGTAATGTCAGAGTGATGGGGATAGAAATGTCAGAGTGATAGGGAAGTAATGTCAGAGTGATGGGGACAGTAATGTCAGAGTGATGGGGGTAGTAATGTCAGAGTGATGGGGACAGTAATGTCAGAGTGACGGGGGTAGTAATGACAGAGTGATGGGGTAGTAATGTCAGAGCGATGGGGTAGTAATGTCAGAGTGATGGGGGTAGTAATGTCAGAGTGATGGGGACAGTAATGTCAGAGTGATGGGACAGTAATGTCAGGCTTATGGGGACAGTAATGTCAGAGTGACAGGGGATTAATGTCAGAGTGATGGGGAAGTAATGTCAGAGTGATGGGATAGTAATGTCAGAGTGATGGGGACAGCAATGTCAGAGTGATGGGACAGTAATGTCAGAGTGGTGGGGACAGTAATGTCAGAGTGACAGGGTATTAATGTCAGAGTGATGGGGTAGTAATGTCAGACAGATGGGTTAGTAATGTCAGACTGATGGGGATAGTAATGTCAGAGTGATGGGGAAGCAATGTCAGAGTGATAGGGTAGTAATGTCAGAGTGATGGGGTAGTCATGTCAGAGTGATGGGGACAATAATATCAGAGTGACAGGGTAGTAATGTCAGAGTGATGAGGACAGTAATGTCAGAGTAATGGGGAGAGTAATGTCAGAGTAATAGGGATAGTAATGTCAGAGTGACGGGACAGTAATGTCAGAGTGACAGGGTATTAATGTCAGATGACGGGGTAGTAATGTCAGAGTGATGGGGGTAGAAATGTCAGAGTGAGGGGGTAGTAATGTCAGAATGATAGGGAAGTAATGTCAGAGTGATGGGGAGAGTAATATCAGAGTGATGGGGACAGCAATGACAGAGTGATGGGGACACTAATGTCAGAGTGATGGGACAGTAATGTCACAGTAATGGGGGTATTAATGTCAGAGTGATGGGGGTAATAATGTCAGATGATGGGGTAGTAATGTCAGAGTGATGGGGGTAGAAATGTCAGAATGATGGGGGTAGTAATGTCTGAGGGATGGGGACAGTAATGATAGAGTAATGGGATAGTAATGTCAGAGTGATGGGGACAGAAATTTCAGAGTGATGCGACAGTAATGTCAGAGTGATGGGGACAGTAATGTCAGAGTGATAGGGTATTAATGTCAGAGTGATGGGGACAGTAATGTCAGAGTGATGGGGAAGCAATGTCAGAGTGATAGGGTAGTAATGTCAGAGTGATGGGGGTAGTAATGTCAGAGTGATGGGGACAGTAATGACAGAGTGATGGGGACAGTAATGTCAGAGTGATGGGACAGTAATGTCACAGTAATGGGGGTAGTAATGTCAGAGTGACAGGGTATTAATGTCAGAGTGATGGGGGTTGTAATGTCAGATGGTGGGGTAGTAATGTCAGAGTGATGTGGTAGAAATGTCAGAGTGATGGGTGTAGTAATGTCTGAGAGATGGGGACAGTAATGACAGAGTGATGGGATAGTAATGTCAGAGTGATGGGGACAGAAATGTCAGAGTGATGCGACAGTAATGTCAGAGTGATGGGAACAGTAATGTCAAAGTGACAGGGTATTAATGTCAGAGTGATGGGGACAGTAATGTCAGACAGATGGGTTAATAATGTCAGACTGATGGGGATAGTAATGTCAGAGTGATGGGGAAGCAATGTCAGAGTGATAGGGTAGTAATGTCAGAGTGATGGGGGTAGCAATGTCAGAGTGATGGGGACAGTAATGTCAGAGTGATGGGGACAGTAATGACAGAGTGATGGGGTAGCAATCTCAGAGTGATGGGGTAGTAACGTCAGGGTGATGGGGGTAGAAATGTCAGAGTGATGGGGTAGTAATGTCAGAGTGATGGGGGTAGAAAGGGCAGAGAGATCGGGAAGTAATGTCAGAGTGATGGGGTAGTCATGTCAGAGTGATGGGGACAATAATGTCAGAGTGACAGGGATTTAATGTCAAGGTGATGGGGATAGTAATGTCAGAGTAATGGGGATAGTAATGTCAGAGTGATGGGGATAGAAATGTCAGAGTGATGGGGAAGTAATGTCAGAGTGATGGGGACAGTAATGTCAGAGTGATGGGGGTAGTAATGTCAGAGTGATGGGGACAGTAATGTCAGAGTGATGGGGGTAGTAATGACAGAGTGATGGGGTAGTAATGTCAGAGCGATGGGGTAGTAATGTCAGAGTGATGGGGGTAGTAATGTCAGAGTGATGGGGACAGCAATGTCAGAGTGATGGGACAGTAATGTCAGAGTTATGGGGACAGTAATGTTAGAGTGACAGTGGATTAATGTCAGAGTGATGGGGGTAGTAATGTCAGACAGATGGGTTAGTAATGTCAGACTGATGGGGATAGTAATGTCAGAGTGATGGGGTAGTAATGACAGAGTGATGGGGGTAGAAAGGGCAGAGTGATGGGGAAGTAATGTCAGACAGATGGGTTAGTAATGCCAGACTGATGGGGATAGTAATGTCAGAGTGATGGGGAAGCAATGTCAGAGTGATAGGGTAGTAATGTCAGAGTGATGGGGGTAGTAATGTCAGAGTGATGGGGACAGTAATGTTAGAGTGATGGGGACAGTAATGACAGAGTGATGGGGTAGTAATCTCAGAGTGATGGGGTAGTAATCTCAGAGTGATGGGGTAGTAACGTCAGGGTGATGGGGGTAGAAATGTCAGAGTGATGGGGTAGTAATGTCAGAGAGATGGGGGTAGAAAGGGCAGAGTGATGGGGAAGTAATGTCAGAGTGATGGGGTAGTCATGTCAGAGTGATGGGACAGTAATGTCAGAGTGACAGGGATTTAATGTCAGAGTGATGGGGGTAGTAATGTCAGAGTAATGGGGATAGTAATGTCAGAGTGATGGGGATAGAAATGTCAGAGTGATAGGGAAGTAATGTCAGAGTGATGGGGACAGTAATGTCAGAGTGATGGGGGTAGTAATGTCAGAGTGATGGGGACAGTAATGTCAGAGTGATGGGGGTAGTAATGACAGAGTGATGGGGTAGTAATGTCAGAGCGATGGGGTAGTAATGTCAGAGTGATGGGGGTAGTAATGTCGGAGTGATGGGGACAGTAATGTCAGAGTGATGGGACAGTAATGTCAGGCTTATGGGGACAGTAATGTCAGAGTGACAGGGGATTAATGTCAGAGTGATGGGGAAGTAATGTCAGAGTGATGGGATAGTAATTTCACAGTGATTGGGACAGCAATGTCAGAGTGATGGGACAGTAATGTGAGAGTGGTGGGGACAGTAATGTCAGAGTGACAGGGTATTAATGTCAGAGTGATGGTGGTAGTAATGTCAGACAGATGGGTTAGTAATGTCAGACTGATGGGGATAGTAATGTCAGAGTGATGGGGAAGCAATGTCAGAGTGATAGGGTAGTAATGTCAGAGTGATGGGGTAGTCATGTCAGAGTGATGGGGACAATAATATCAGAGTGACAGGGTAGTAATGTCAGAGTGATGAGGACAGTAATGTCATAGTAATGGGGAGAGTAATGTCAGAGTAATGGGGATAGTAATGTCAGAGTGATGGGACAGTAATGTCAGAGTGACAGGGTATTAATGTCAGATGACGGGGTAGTAATGTCAGAGTGATGGGGGTAGAAATGTCAGAGTGAGGGGGTAGTAATGTCAGAGTGATAGGGAAGTAATGTCAGAGTGATGGGGAGAGTAATATCAGAGTGATGGGGACAGCAATGACAGAGTGATGGGGACAGTAATGTCAGAGTGATGGGACAGTAATGTAACAGTAATGGGGGTAGTAATGTCAGAGTGACAGGGTATTAAATCAGAGTGATGGGGGTAGTAATGTCAGATGATGGGGTAGTAATATCAGAGTGATGGGGGTAGAAATGTCAGAGTGATGGGGGTAGTAATGTCTGAGGGATGGGGACAGTAATGATAGAGTGATGGGATAGTAATGTCAGAGTGATGAGGACAGAAATGTCAGAGTGATGCGACAGTAATGTCAGAGTGATGGGGACAGTAATGTCAGAGTGACAGGGTATTAATGTCAGAGTGATGGGGACAGTAATGTCAGACAGATGGGTTAGTAATGTCAGACTGATGGGGATAGTAATGTCAGAGTGATGGGGAAGCAATGTCAGAGTGATAGGGTAGTAATGTCAGAGTGATGGGGGTAGTAATGTCAGAGTGATGGGGACAGTAATGACAGAGTGATGGGGACAGTAATGTCAGAGTGATGGGACAGTAATGTCACAGTAATGGGGGTAGTAATGTCAGAGTGACAGGGTATTAATGTCAGAGTGATGGGGGTTGTAATGTCAGATGATGGGGTAGTAATGTCAGAGTGATGGCGTAGAAATGTCAGAGTGATGGGGGTAGTAATGTCTGAGAGATGTGGACAGTAATGACAGAGTGATGGGATAGTAATGTCAGAGTGATGGGGACAGAAATGTCAGAGTGATGCGACAGTAATGTCAGAGTGATGGGGACAGTAATGTCAAAGTGACAGGGTATTAATGTCAGAGTGATGGGGACAGTAATGTCAGACAGATGGGTTAGTAATGTCAGACTGATGGGGATAGTAATGTCAGAGTGATGGGGAAGCAATGTCAGAGTGATAGGGTAGTAATGTCAGAGTGATGGGGGTAGTAATGTCAGAGTGATGAAGACAGTAATGTCAGAGTGATGGGGACAGTAATGACAGAGTGATGGGGTAGTAATCTCAGAGTGATGGGGTAGTAACGTCAGGGTGATGAGGGTAGAAATGTCAGAGTGATGGGGTAGTAATGTCAGAGTGATGGGGGTAGAAAGGGCAGAGAGATGGGGAAGTAATGTCAGAGTGACAGGGATTTAATGTCAAGGTGATGGGGGTAGTAATGTCAGAGTAATGGGGATAGTAATGTCAGAGTGATGGGGATAGAAATGTCAGAGTGATGGGGAAGTAATGTCAGAGTGATGGGGACAGTAATGTCAGAGTGATGGGGGTAGTAATGTCAGAGTGATGGGGACAGTAATGTCAGAGTGATGGGGGTAGTAATGACAGAGTGATGGGGTAGTAATGTCAGAGTAAGGGGGGTAGTAATGTCAGAGTGATGGGGACAGCAATGTCAGAGTGATGGGACAGTAATGTCAGAGTTATAGGGACAGTAATGTCAGAGTGACAGTGGATTCAGGTCAGAGTGATGGGGGTAGTAATGTCAGACAGATGGGTTAGTAATGTCAGACTGATGGGGATAGTAATGTCAGAGTGAAGGGGTAGTAATGTCAGAGTGATGGGGGTAGAAAGGGCAGAGTGATGGGGAAGTAATGTCAGAGTGATGAGATAGTAATGTCAGAGTGATGGGGACAGTAATGTCAGAGTGACAGGGTAGTAATGTCAGAGTGATGGGGACAGTAATGTCAGAGTCATGGGGATAGTAATGTCAGATTGATGGGACAGTAATGTCAGAGTGACAGGGTATTAATGTCAGAGTGATGGGGGTAGTAATGTCAGACAGATGGGTTAGTAATGTCAGAGTGATGGGGACAGTAATGACAGAGTGATGGGGTAGTAATGTCAGAGTGATGGGGTAGTAATGTCAGATGATGGGGTAGTAATGTCAGAATGATGGGGGTAGAAATGTCAGAGTGATGGGGGTAGTAATGTCTGAGAGATGGGGACAGAAATGACAGAGTGATGGGATAGTAATGTCAGAGTGATGGGGACAGTAATGTCAGAGTGATGTGACAGTAATGTCAGAGTGATGGGGACAGTAATGTCAGAGTGACAGGCTATTAATGTCAGAGTGATGGGGGTAGTAATGTCAGACAGATGGGTTAGTAATGTCAGAGTGATGGGGGTAGTAATGTCAGAGTGATGGGGTAGAAATGTCAGACTGATGGGGATAGTAATGTCAGATGATGGGGACAATAATGTCAGAGTGATGGGATAGTAATGTCAGAGTGATGAGGACAGTAATGTCAGAGTGATGGGGACAGTAATGTCAGAGTGATGGGGTGGTAATGTCAGAGTGATGGTGTAGTAACGTCAGGGTGATGGGGGTAGAAATGTCAGAGTGATGGGGTAGTAATGTCAGAGTGATGGGGGTAGAAAGGGCAGAGTGATGGGGAAGTAATATCAGAGTGATGGGGTAGTCATGTCAGAGTGATGGGGACAATAATGTAAGAGTGACAGGGTAGTAATGTCAGAGTGATGGGGACAGTAATGTCAGAGTCATGGGGATAGTAATGTCAGAGTAATGGGGATAGTAATGTCAGAGTGATGGGACAGTAATGTCAGAGTGACAGGGTATTAATGTCATAGTGATGGGGGTAGTAATGTCAGACAGATGGGTTAGTAATGTCAGAGTGATGGGGATAGAAATGTTAGAGTGATGGGGAAGTAATGTCAGAATGATGGGGACAGTAATGTCAGAGTGATGGGGGTAGTAATGTCAGAGTGATGGGGGTAGTAATGACAGAGTGATGGGGTAGTAATGCCAGAGCGATGGGGTAGTAATGTCAGAGTGATGGGGACAGTAATGTCAGTGTGATAGGGACAGTATGACAGAGTAATGGGGTAGTAATGTCAGAGTGATGGAGTATTAATGTCAGAGTGATGGGGTAGTAATGTCAGATGATGGGGTAGTAATGTCAGAGTGATGGGGGTAGAAATGTCAGAGTGATGGGGGTAGTAATGTCTGAGAGATGGGGACAGTAATGACAGAGTGATGCGATAGTAATGTCAGAGTGATGGGGACAGTAATGTCAGAGTGATGGGACAGTAATGTCAGAGTGATGGGGACAGTAATGTCAGAGTGACAGGCTATTAATGTCAGATTGATGGGGGTAGTAATGTCAGACAGATGGGTTAGTAATGTCAGACTGATGGGGATAGTAATGTCAGAGTGATGGGGACAATAATGTCAGAGTGATGGGATAGTAATGTCAGAGTGATGAGGATAGTAATGTCAGAGTGATGGGGACAGTAATGACAGAGTGATGGGGGTAGTAATGTCTGAGAGATGGGGACAGTAATGACAGAGTGATGCGATAGTAATGTCAGAGTGATGGGGACAGTAATGTCAGAGTGATGGGACAGTAATGTCAGAGTGATGGGGACAGTAATGTCAGAGTGACAGGCTATTAATGTCAGATTGATGGGGGTAGTAATGTCAGACAGATGGGTTAGTAATGTCAGACTGATGGGGATAGTAATGTCAGAGTGATGGGGACAATAATGTCAGAGTGATGGGATAGTAATGTCAGAGTGATGAGGATAGTAATGTCAGAGTGATGGGGACAGTAATGACAGAGTGATGGGGTAGTAATCTCAGAGTGATGGGGTAGTAACGTCAGGGTGTTGGGGGTAGAAATGTCAGAGTGATGGGGTAGTAATGTCAGAGTGATGGGGGTAGAAAGGGCAGAGTGATGGGGAAGTAATGTCAGTGTGATGGGGACAGTAATGTCAGAGTGATGGGGGTAGTAATGTCAGAGTGATGGGGTAGTAATGTCAGAGTGATGGGGGTAGAAAGGGCAGAGTGATGGGGAAGTAATGTCAGTGTGATGGGGACAGTAATGTCAGAATGATGGGGGTAGTAATGTCAGAGTTATGGGGACAGTAATGACAGGGTGATGGGGTAGTAATGTCAGAGCGATGGGGTAGTAATGTCAGAGTGATGTGGTAGTTATGTCAGAGTGATGGGGACAGTAATGTCAGAGTGATAGGGACAGTATGACAGAGTGATGGGGTAGTAATGTCAGGGTGATGGGGACAGTAATGTCAGAGTGATGGGGTAGTAACATCAGATGATGGGTTAGTAATCTCAGAGTGATGGGGGTAGAAATGTCAGAGAGATGGGGGTAGTAATGTCTGAGAGATGGGGACAGTAATGACAGAGTGATGGGATAGTAGTGTCAGAGTGATGGGGACAGTAATGTCAGAGTGATGGGACAGTAATGTCAGAGTGATGGGGACAGTAATGTCAGAGTGACAGGGTATTAATGTCAGAGTGATGGGGGTAGTAATGTCAGACAGATGGGTTAGTAATGTCAGACTGATGGGGATAGTAATGTCAGAGTGAATGGGAAGCAATGTCAGAGTGATAGGGACAGTAATGTCAGAGTGATGGGGGTAGTAATGTCAGAGTGATGGGGACAGTAATGACAGAGTGATGGGATAGTAATGACAGAGTGATGAGGACAGTAATGTCAGATTGATAGGGGTAGTAATGTCAGAGTGATGGGGACAGTAATGACAGAGTGATGGGATAGTAATGACAGAGTGATGGGGTAGTAATCTCAGAGTGATGGGGTAGAAATGTCAGAGTGATGGGGTAGTAATGTCAGAGTGATGGGGGTAGAAAGGGCAGAGTGATGGGGTTAGAAATGTCAGAGTGATGGGGGTAGTAATATCTGAGAGATGGGAACAGTAATGTCAGAGTGATGGGTCAGTAATGTCAGAGTGATGGGGACAGTAATGTCAGAGTGTTAGGGTATTAATGTCAGAGTGATGGGGGTAGTAATGTCAGACAGATGGTGTAGTAATGTCAGAGTGATGGGGACAGTAATGAGAGAGTGATGGGGTAGTAATGTCAGAGCGATGAGGTAGTAATGTCAGAGTGATGGGGGTAGTAATGTCAGAGTGATGGGGTAGTAATGTCAGAGTGATGGGGACAGTAATGTCAGACTGATAGGGACAGTATGACAGAGTGATGGGGTAGTAATGTCAGAGTGATGGGGTAGTAATGTCAGAGTGATGGGGTAGTAACGTCAGGGAGATGGGGGTAGAAATGTGAGAGTGATGGGGTAGTAATATCAGAGTGATGGGACAGTAATGTCACAGTAATGGGGGTAGTAATGTCAGAGTGACAGGGTAATAATGTCAGAGTGATGGGGGTAGTAATGTCTGAGAGATGGGGACAGTAATGACAGAGAGATTGAATAGTAATGTCGGAGTGATGGGGACAGTAATGTCAGAGTGATGTGACAGCAATGTCAGACTGATGGGGATAGTAATGTCAGAGTGAATGGGAAGCAATGTCAGAGTGATAGGGACAGTAATGTCAGAGTGATGGGGGTAGTAATGTCAGAGTGATGGGGACAGTAATGACAGAGTGATGGGATAGTAATGACAGAGTGATGAGGACAGTAATGTCAGCGTGATAGGGGTAGTAATGTCAGAGTGATGGGGACAGTAATGACAGAGTGATGGGATAGTAATGAGAGAGTGATGGGGTAGTAATCTCAGAGTGATGGGGTAGAAATGTCAGAGTGATGGGGTAGTAATGTCAGAGTGATGGGGGTAGAAAGGGCAGAGTGATGGGGGTAGAAATGTCAGAGTGATGGGGGTAGTAATATCTGAGAGATGGGAACAGTAATGTCAGAGTGATGGGACAGTAATGTCAGAGTGATGGGGACAGTAATGTCAGAGTGTTAGGGTATTAATGTCAGAGTGATGGGGGTAGTAATGTCAGACAGATGGTGTAGTAATGTCAGAGTGATGGGGACAGTAATGAGAGAGTGATGGGGTAGTAATGTCAGAGCGATGGGGTAGTAATGTCAGAGTGATGGGGGTAGTAATGTCAGAGTGATGGGGTAGTAATGTCAGAGTGATGGGGACAGTAATGTCAGACTGATAGGGACAGTATGACAGAGTGATGGGGTAGTAATGTCAGAGTGATGGGGTAGTAATGTCAGAGTGATGGGGTAGTAACGTCAGGGAGATGGGGGTAGAAATGTGAGAGTGATGGGGTAGTAATATCAGAGTGATGGGACAGTAATGTCACAGTAATGGGGGTAGTAATGTCAGAGTGACAGGGTAATAATGTCAGAGTGATGGGGGTAGTAATGTCTGAGAGATGGGGACAGTAATGACAGAGAGATTGAATAGTAATGTCGGAGTGATGGGGACAGTAATGTCAGAGTGATGTGACAGCAATGTCAGAGTGATGGGGACAGTAATGTCAGAGTGACAGGGTATTAATGTCAGAGTGATCGGGGTAGTAATGTCAGACAGATGGGTTAGTAATATCAGACTGATGGGGATAGTAATGTCAGAGTGATGGGGAAGCAATGTCAGAGTGATAGGGACAGTATGACAGAGTGATGGGGGTAGTAATGTCAGAGTGATGGGGACAGTAATGACAGAGTGATGGGATAGTAATGTCAGAGTGATGAGGACAGTAATGACAGAGTGATGGGGGTAGTAATGTCAGAGTCATGGGGACAGTAATGACAGAGTGATGGGCTAGTAATGTCAGAGTGATGAGGACAGTAATGTCAGAGTGATGGGGACAGTAATGACAGAGTGATGGGGTAGTAATCTCAGAGTGATGGGGTAGTAATGTCAGAGTGATGGGGTAGTAACGTCAGGGAGATGGGGGTAGAAACGTGAGAGTGATGGGGTAGTAATATCAGAGTGATGGGAACAGTAATGTCAGACTGATGGGGTAGTAATGTCAGTGATAGGGTAGTAATGTCAGGGTGATGGGAGTAGTAATGCCAGACTGATGGGGACAGTAATGTCAGAGTGATGGGGATAGTAATGTCATAGTGATGGGACAGTAATGTCAGAGTGATGGGGACAGTAATGTCAGAGTGATGGGGGTCGTAATTTCAGAGTAATGGGGGTAGTAATGTCAGATGATGGGGTAGTAATGTCAGAGTGATGGGGGTAGAAATGTCAGAGTGATGGGGGTAGTAATGTCTGAGAGATGGGGACAGTAATGACAGAGTGATGCGATAGTAATGTCAGAGTGATGGGGACAGTAATGTCAGAGTGATGGGACAGTAATGTCAGAGTGATGGGGACAGTAATGTCAGAGTGACAGGCTATTAATGTCAGATTGATGGGGGTAGTAATGTCAGACAGATGGGTTAGTAATGTCAGACTGATGGGGATAGTAATGTCAGAGTGATGGGGACAATAATGTCAGAGTGATGGGATAGTAATGTCAGAGTGATGAGGATAGTAATGTCAGAGTGATGGGGACAGTAATGACAGAGTGATGGGGTAGTAATCTCAGAGTGATGGGGTAGTAACGTCAGGGTGTTGGGGGTAGAAATGTCAGAGTGATGGGGTAGTAATGTCAGAGTTATTGGGGTAGAAAGGGCAGAGTGATGGGGAAGTAATGTCAGTGTGATGGGGACAGTAATGTCAGAGTGATGGGGGTAGTAATGTCAGAGTTATGGGGACAGTAATGACAGGGTGATGGGGTAGTAATGTCAGAGCGATGGGGTAGTAATGTCAGAGTGATGTGGTAGTTATGTCAGAGTGATGGGGACAGTAATGTCAGAGTGATAGGGACAGTATGACAGAGTGATGGGGTAGTAATGTCAGGGTGATGGGGTGGTAATGTCAGAGTGATGGGGTAGTAACATCAGATGATGGGTTAGTAATCTCAGAGTGATGGGGGTAGAAATGTCAGAGTGATGGGGGTAGTAATGTCTGAGAGATGGGGACAGTAATGACAGAGTGATGGGATAGTAGTGTCAGAGTGATGGGGACAGTAATGTCAGAGTGATGGGACAGTAATGTCAGAGTGATGGGGACAGTAATGTCAGAGTGACAGGGTATTAATGTCAGAGTGATGGGGGTAGTAATGTCAGACAGATGGGTTAGTAATGTCAGACTGATGGGGATAGTAATGTCAGAGTGATGGGGAAGCAATGTCAGAGTGATAGGGACAGTAATGTCAGAGTGATGGGGGTAGTAATGTCAGAGTGAAGGGGACAGTAATGACAGAGTGATGGGATAGTAATGACAGAGTGATGAGGACAGTAATGTCAGAGTGATAGGGGTAGTAATGTCAGAGTTATGGGGACAGTAATGTCAGAGTGACAGGGTATTAATGTCAGAGTGATGGGGGTAGTAATGTCAGACAGATGGGTTAGTAATGTCAGACTGATGGGGATAGTAATGTCAGAGTGATTGGGAAGCAATGTCAGAGTGATAGGGACAGTAATGTCAGAGTGATGGGGGTAGTAATGTCAGAGTGATGGGGACAGTAATGACAGAGTGATGGGATAGTAATGACAGAGTGATGAGGACAATAATGTCAGAGTGATAGGGGTAGTAATGTCAGAGTGATGGGGACAGTAATGACAGATGATGGGATAGTAATGACAGAGTGATGGGGTAGTAATCTCAGAGTGATGGGGTAGAAATGTCAGAGTGATGGGGTAGTAATGTCAGAGTGATGGGGGTAGAAAGGGCAGAGTGATGGGGGTAGAAATGTCAGAGTGATGGGGGTAGTAATATCTGAGAGATGGGAACAGTAATGTCAGAGTGATGGGACAGTAATGTCGGAGTGATGGGGACAGTAATGTCAGAGTGATAGGGTATTAATGTCAGAGTGATGGGGGTAGTAATGTCAGACAGATGGTGTAGTAATGTCAGAGTGATGGGGACAGTAATGAGAGAGTGATGGGGTAGTAATGTCTGAGAGATGGGGACAGTAATGACAGAGAGATTGAATAGTAATGTCGGAGTGATGGGGACAGTAATGTCAGAGTGATGTGACAGTAATGTCAGAGTGATGGGGACAGTAATGTCAGAGTGACAGGGTATTAATGTCAGAGTGATCGGAGTAGTAATGTCAGACAGATGGGTTAGTAATATCAGACTGATGGGGATAGTAATGTCAGAGTGATGGGGAAGCAATGTCAGAGTGATAGGGACAGTATGACAGAGTGATGGGGGTAGTAATGTCAGAGTGATGGGGACAGTAATGACAGAGTGATGGGATAGTAATGTCAGAGTGATGAGGACAGTAATGACAGAGTGATGGGGGTAGTAATGTCAGAGTGATGGGGACAGTAATGACAGAGTGATGGGCTAGTAATGTCAGAGTGATGAGGACAGTAATGTCAGAGTGATGGGGACAGTAATGACAGAGTGATGGGGTAGTAATCTCAGAGTGATGGGGTAGTAATGTCAGAGTGATGGGGTAGTAACGTCAGGGAGATGGGGATAGAAATGTGAGAGTGATGGGGTAGTAATATCAGAGTGATGGGAACAGTAATGTCAGACTGATGGGGTAGTAATGTCAGTGATAGGGTAGTAATGTCAGGGTGATGGGAGTAGTAATGCCAGACTGATGGGGACAGTAATGTCAGAGTGATGGGGATAGTAATGTCATAGTGATGGGACAGTAATGTCAGAGTGATGGGGACAGTAATGTCAGAGTGATGGGGGTCGTAATTTCAGAGTGATGGGGGTAGTAATGTCAGATGATGGGGTAGTAATGTCAGAGTGATGGGGGTAGAAATGTCAGAGTGACGGGGTAGTAATGTCAGAGTGATAGGGAAGTAATGTCAGAGTGATGGGGAGAGTAATATTAGAGTGATGGGGACAGTAATGACAGAGTAATGGGGACAGTAATGTCAGAGTGATGGGACAGTAATGTCACAGTAATGGGGGTAGTAATGTCAGAGTGACAGGGTATTAATGTCAGAGTGATGGGGGTAGTAATGTCAGATGATGGGGTAGTAATGTCAGAGTGATGGGGGTAGAAATGTCAGAGTGATGAGGGTAGTAATGTCTCAGAGATGGGGACAGTAATGACAGAGAGATTGAATAGTAATGTCGGAGTGATGGGGACAGTAATGTCAGAGTGATGTGATAGTAATTTCAGAGTGATGGGGACAGTAATGTCAGAGTGACAGGGTATTAATGTCAGAGTGATGGGGGTAGTAATGTCAGACAGATGGGTTAGTAATGTCAGACTGATGGGGATAGTAATGTCAGAGTGATGGGGAAGCAATGTCAGAGTGATAGGGACAGTATGACAGAGTGATGGGGGTAGTAATGTCAGAGTGATGGGGACAGTAATGACAGAGTGATGGGATAGTAATATCAGAGTGATGAGGACAGTAATGACAGAGTGATGGGGGTAGTAATGTCAGAGTGATGGGGACAGTAATGACAGAGTGATGGGGGTAGTAATGTCAGAGTGATGAGGACAGTAATGTCAGAGTGACGGGGACAGTAATGACAGAGTGATGGGGTAGTAATCTCATAGTGATGGGGTAGAAAAGTCAGAGTGATGGGGTAGTAATGTCAGAGTGATGGGGGTAGAAAGCGCAGAGTGATGGGGGTAGAAATGTCAGAGTGATGGGGGTTGTAATGTCTGAGAGATGGGGACAGTAATGACAGAGTGATGGGATAGTAATGTCAGAGTGATGGGGACAGTAATGTCAGAGTGATGGGACAGTAATGTCAGAGTGATGGGGACAGTAATGTCAGAGTGATGGGGGTAGTAATGTCAGAGTGATGCGGACAGTAATGTCAGAGTGATAGGGACAGTATGACAGAGTGATGGGGTAGTAATGTCAGAGTGATGGGGGTAGAAATGTCAGATGATGGGGGTAGAAATGTCAGAGTGACGGGGTAGTAATGTCAGAGTGATAGGGAAGTAATGTCAGAGTGATGGGGACAGTAATGACAGAGTGATGGGGACAGTAATGTCAGAGTGATGGGACATTAATGTCAGAGTGATGGGACATTAATGTCAGAGTGATGGGACAGTATTGTCAGAGTGACAGGGTATTAATGTCAGAGTGATGGGGGTAGTAATGTCAGACAGATGGGCTAGTAATGTCAGACTGATGGGGATAGTAAATGTCAGAGTGATGGGGAAGCAATGTCAGAGTGATAGGGTAGTAATGTCAGAGTGATGGGGTAGTCATGTCAGAGTGATCGGGACAATAATGTCAGAGTGACAGGGTAGTAATGTCAGAGTGATGAGGACAGTAATGTCAGAGTAATGGAGAGAGTAATGTCAGAGTAATGGGGATAGTAATGTCAGAGTGATGGGACAGTAATGTCAGAGTGACAGGGTAGTAATGTCAGAGTGATAGGGAAGTAATGTCAGAGTGATGGGGAGAGTAATATCAGAGTGATGGGGACAGTAATGACAGAGTGATGGGGACAGTACTGTCACAGTGATGGGACAGTAATGTCACAGTAATGGGGGTAGTAATGTAAGAGTGACAGGGTATTAATGTCAGAGTGATGGGGTAGTAATGTCAGAGTGATGGGGTAGAAATGTCAGAGTGATGGGGGTAGTAATGTCTGAGAGATGGGGACAGAAATGTCAGAGTGATGCGACAGTAATGTCAGAGTGATGGGGACAGTAATGTCAAAGTGACAGGGTATTAATGTCAGAGTGATGGGGACAGTAATGTCAGACAGATGGGTTAGTAATGTCAGAGTGATGGGGAAGCAATGTCAGAGTGATAGGGGTAGTAACGTCAGAGTGATGGGGACATTAATCTTAGAGTGATGGGGACAGTAATGACAGAGTGATGGGGTAGTAATCTCAGAGTGATGGGGTAGTAACGTCAGGGTGATGGGGGTAGAAATGTCAGAGTGATGCGGTAGTAATGTCAGAGTGATGGGGGTAGAAAGGGCAGAGTGATGGGGAAGTAATGTCAGAGTGATGGGGTAGTAATGTCAGAGTGATGGGGGTAGTAATGTCAGAGTGATGGGGACAGTAATGTCAGAGTGATGGGACCGTAATGTCAGGCTTATGGGGACAGTAATGTCAGAGTGACAGGGGATTAATGTCAGAGTGATGGGGAAGTAATGTCAGAGTGATGGGATAGTAATATCAGAGTGATGGGGACAGCAATGTCAGAGTGATGGGACAGTAATGTCAGAGTGGTGGGGACAGTAATGTCAGAGTGACAGGGTATTAATGTCAGAGTGATGGGGGTAGTAATGTCAGACAGATGGGTTAGTAATGTCAGACTGATGGGGGATAGTAATGTCAGAGTGATGGGGAAGCAATGTCAGAGTGATAGGGTAGTAATGTCAGAGTGATGGGGTAGTCATGTCAGAGTGATGGGGACAATAATATCAGAGTGACAGGGTAGTAATGTCAGAGTGATGAGGACAGTAATGTCAGAGTAATGGGGAGAGTAATGTCAGAGTAATGGGGATAGTAATGTCGGAGTGATGGGACAGTAATGTCAGAGTGACAGGGTATTAATGTCAGATGACGGGGTAGTAATGTCAGAGTGATGGGGGTAGAAATGTCAGAGTGAGGGGGTAGTAATGTCAGAGTGATAGGGAAGTAATGTCAGAGTGATGGGGAGAGTAATATCAGAGTGATGGGGACAGCAATGACAGAGTAATGGGGACAGTAATGTCAGAGTAATGGGACAGTAATGTCACAGTAATGGGGGTAGTAATGTCAGAGTGACAGGGTATTAATGTCCAGAGTGATGGGGGTAGAAATGTCAGAGTGATGGGGGTAGTAATGCCTGAGGGATGGGGAGAGTAATGATAGAGTGATGGGATGGTAATGTCAGAGTGACAGGGTATTAATGTCAGAGTGATGGGGTCAGTAATGTCAGACAGATGGGTTAGTAATGTCAGACTGATGGGGATAGTAATGTCAGAGTGATGGGGAAGCAATGTCAGAGTGATAGGGTAGTAATGTCAGAGTGATGGGGGTAGTAATGTCAGAGTGATGGGGACAGTAATGACAGAGTGATGGGGACAGCAATGACAGAGTAATGGGGACAGTAATGTCAGAGTAATGGGACAGTAATGTAACAGTAATGGGGGTAGTAATGTCAGAGTGACAGGGTATTAATGTCAGAGTGATGGGGGTAGTAATGTCAGATGATGGGGTAGTAATGTCAGAGTGATGGGGGTAGAAATGTCAGAGTAATGGGGGTAGTAATGCCTGAGGGATGGGGAGAGTAATGATAGAGTGATGGGATGGTAATGTCAGAGTGACAGGGTATTAATGTCAGAGTGATGGGGGTTGCAATGTCAGATGATGGGGTAGTAATGTCAGAGTGATGGGGTAGAAATGTCAGAGTGATGGGTGTAGTAATGTCTGAGAGATGGGGACAGTAATGACAGAGTGATGGGATAGTAATGTCAGAGTGATGGGACAGAAATGTCAGAGTGATGCGACAGTAATGTCAGAGTGATGGGGACAGTAATGTCAAAGTGACAGGGTATTAATGTCAGAGTGATGGGGACAGTAATGTCAGACAGATGGGTTAGTAATGTCAGACTGATGGGGATAGTAATGTCAGAGTGATGGGGAAGCAATGTCAGAGTGATAGGGTAGTAATGTCAGAGTGATGGGGGTAGTAATGTCAGAGTGATGGGGACAGTAATGTCAGAGTGATGGGGACAGTAATGACAGAGTGATGGGGTAGTAATCTCAGAGTGATGGGGTAGTAACGTCAGGGTGATGGGGGTAGAAATGTCAGAGTGATGGGGTAGTAATGTCAGAGCGATGGGGTAGTAATGTCAGAGTGATGGGGGTAGTAATGTCAGAGTGATGGGGACAGCAATGTCAGAGTGATGGTACAGTAATGTCAGAGTTATGGGGACAGTAATGTCAGGGGGACAGTAATGTCATAGTGACAGTGGATTAATGTCAGAGTGATGGGGGTAGTAATGTCAGACAGATGGGTTAGTAATGTCAGACTGATGGGGATAGTAATGTCAGAGTGATGGGTTAGTAATGTCAGAGTGATGGGGGTAGAAAGGGCAGAGTGATGGGGACAGTAATGTCAGAGTGATGGGGACAGTAATGACGGTGTGATGGGGTAGTAATCTCAGAGTGATGGGGTAGTAACGTCAGGGTGATGGTGGTAGAAATGTCAGAGTGATGGGGTAGTAATGTCAGAGTGATGGGGGTAGAAAGGTCAGAATGATAGGGAAGTAATGTCAGAGTGATGGGGTAGTCATGTCAGAGTGATGGGGACAATAATGTCAGAGTGACAGGGTAATAATGTCAGAGTGATGGGGACAGTAATATCAGAGTCATGGGGATAGCAATGTCAGAGTAATGGGGATAGTAATTGCAGAGTGATGGGACAGTAATGTCAGAGTGACAGGGTATTAATGTCAGAGTGATGGGGGTAGTAATGTCAGACAGATGGGTTAGTAATGTCAGAGTGATGGGGATAGAAATGTAAGAGTGATGGGGAAGTAATGTCAGAGTGATAGGGACAGTAATGTCAGAGTGATGGGGGTAGTAATGTCAGAGTGATGGGGACAGTAATGTCAGAGTGATGGGGGTAGTAATGGCAGAGTGATGGGGTAGTAATGTCAGAGCGATGGGGTAGTAATGTCAGAGAGATAGGGGTAGTAATGTCAGAGTGATGGGGTAGTAATGTCAGAGTGATGGGGACAGTAATATCAGAGTGATAGGGACAGTATGACAGAGTGATGGGGTAGTAATGTCAGAGTTATGGGGTGGTAATGTCAGAGTGATGGGGTAGTAACGTCAGATGATGGGGGAGTAATGTCAGAGTGATGGGGGTAGAAATGTCAGAGTGATGGGGAAGTAATGTCAGAGTGATGGGGTAGTCATGTCAGAGTGATGGGACAGTAATGTCAGAGTGACAGGGTATTAATGTCAGAGTGATGAGGACAGTAATGTCAGAGTAATGGAGAGAGTAATGTCAGAGTAATGGGGATAGTAATGTCAGAGTGATGGGACAGTAATGTCAGAGTGACAGGGTAGTAATGTCAGAATGATAGGGAAGTAATGTCAGAGTGATGGGGAGAGTAATATCAGAGTGATGGGGGTAGTAATGTCACAGTGATGGGACAGTAATGTCACAGTAATGGGGGTAGTAATGTAAGAGTGACAGGGTATTAATGTCAGAGTGATGGGGTAGTAATGTCAGAGTGATGGGGTAGAAATGTCAGAGTGATGGGGGTAGTAATGTCTGAGAGATGGGGACAGTAATGACAGAGTGATGGGATAGTAATGTCAGAGTGATGGGGACAGAAATGTCAGAGTGATGCGACAGTATGATAGATGGGGGGTAGTAATGTCAGAGTGATGGGGACAGTAATGTCAAAGTGACAGGGTATAATGTCAGAGTGATGGGGACAGTAATGTCAGACAGATGGGTTAGTAATGTCAGACTGATGGGGCTAGTAATGTCAGAGTGATGGGGAAGCAATGTCAGAGTGATAGGGGTAGTAATGTCAGAGTGATGGGGACAGTAATCTTAGAGTGATGGGGACAGTAATGACAGAGTGATGGGGTAGTAATCTCAGAGTGATGGGGTAGTAACGTCAGGGTAATGGGGGTAGAAATGTCAGAGTGATGCGGTAGTAATGTCAGAGTGATGGGGGTAGAAAGGGCAGAGTGATGGGGAAGTAATGTCAGAGTGATGGGGTAGTAATGTCAGAGTGATGGGGATAGTAATGTCAGAGTGATGGGGACAGTAATGTCAGAGTGATGGACCGTAATGTCAGGCTTATGGGGACAGTAATGTCAGAGTGACAGGGGATTAATGTCAGAGTGATGGGGAAGTAATGTCAGAGTGATGGGATAGTAATATCAGATTGATGGGGACAGCAATGTCAGAGTGATGGGACAGTAATGTCAGAGTGGTGGGGACAGTAATGACAGAGTGACAGGGTATTAATGTCAGAGTGATGGGGGTAGTAATGTCAGACAGATGGGTTAGTAATGTCAGACTGATGGGGATAGTATGTCAGAGTGATGGGGAAGCAATGTCAGAGTGATAGGGTAGTAATGTCAGAGTGATGGGGTAGTCATGTCAGAGTGATGGGGACAATAATATCAGAGTGACAGGGTAGTAATGTCAGAGTGATGAGGACAGTAATGTCAGAGTAATGGGGAGAGTAATGTCAGAGTAATGGGGATAGTAATGTCAGAGTGATGGGACAGTAATGTCAGAGTGACAGGGTATTAATGTCAGATGACGGGGTAGTAATGTGAGAGTGATGGGGGTAGAAATGTCAGAGTGAGGGGGTAGTAATGTCAGAGTGATAGGGAAGTAATGTCAGAGTGATGGGGAGAGTAATATCAGAGTGATGGGGACAGCAATGACAGAGTAATGGGGACAGTAATGTCAGAGTAATGGGACAGTAATGTCACAGTAATGGGGGTAGTAATGTCAGAGTGACAGGGTATTAATGTCAGAGTGATGGGGGTAGTAATGTCAGATGATGGGGTAGTAATGTCAGAGTGATGGGGGTAGAAATGTCAGAGTGATGGGGGTAGTAATGCCTGAGGGATGGGGAGAGTAATGATAGAGTGATGGGATGGTAATGTCAGAGTGACAGGGTATTAATGTCAGAGTGATGGGGTCAGTAATGTCAGAGTGATGGGGACAGTAATGACAGAGTGATGGGGACAGCAATGACAGAGTAATGGGGACAGTAATATCAGAGTAATGGGACAGTAATGTCACAGTAATGGGGGTAGTAATGTCAGAGTGACAGGGTATTAATGTCAGAGTGATGGGGGTAGTAATGTCAGATGATGGGGTAGTAATGTCAGAGTGATGGGGGTAGAAATGTCAGAGTGATGGGGGTAGTAATGCCTGAGGGATGGGGAGAGTAATGATAGAGTGATGGGATGGTAATGTCAGAGTGACAGGGTATTAATGTCAGAGTGATGGGGGTTGCAATGTCAGATGATGGGGTAGTAATGTCAGAGTGATGGGGTAGAAATGTCAGAGTGATGGGTGTAGTAATGTCTGAGAGATGGGTACAGTAATGACAGAGTGATGGGATAGTAACGTCAGAGTGATGGGGACAGAAATGTCAGAGTGATGCGACAGTAATGTCAGAGTGATGGGGACAGTAATGTCAGAGTGACAGGGTATTAATGTCAGAGTGATGGGGACAGTAATGTCAGACAGATGGGTTAGTAATGTCAGACTGATGGGGATAGTAATGTCAGAGTGATGGGTAAGCAATGTCAGAGTGATTGGTTAGTAATGTCAGAGTGATGGGGGTAGTAATATCAGAGTGATGGGGACAGTAATGTCAGAGTGATGGGGACAGTAATGTCAGAGTGATGGGGTAGTAATGTCAGACAGATGGGTTAGTAATGTCAGACTCATGGGGATAGTAATGTCAGATTGATGGGGTAGTAATGTCAGAATGATGGGGGTAGAAAGGGCAGAGTGATGGGGAAGTAATGTCAGAGTGATGGGATAGTAATGTCAGAGTGATGGGGACAGCAATGTCAGAGTGATGTGACAGTAATGTCAGAGTGATGGGGTAGTCATGTCAGAGTGATGGGGACAATAATGTCAGAGTGACAGGGTAGTAATGTCAGAGTGATGAGGACAGTAATGTCAGAGTAATGGGGAGAGTAATGTCAGAGTAATGGGGATAGTAATGTCAGAGTGATGGGACAGTAATGTCAGAGTGACAGGGTATTAATGTCAGATGATGGGGTAGTAATGTCAGAGTGATGGGGGTAGAAATGTCAGAGTGACGGGGTAGTAATGTCAGACTGATAGGGAAGTAATGTCAGAGTGATGGGGAGAGTAATATCAGAGTGATGGGGACAGTAATGACAAAGTAATGGGGACAGTAATGTCAGAGTGATGGGACAGTAATGTCACAGTAATGGGGGTAGTAGTGTCAGAGTGACAGGGTAGTAATGTCAGAGTGATGGGGGTAGTAATGTCAGATGATGGGGTAGTAATGTCAGAGTGATGGGGGTAGAAATGTCAGAGTGATGGTGGTAGTAATGTCTGAGAGATGGGGACAGTAATGACAGAGTGATGGGATAGTAATGTCAGACTGATGGGGACAGAAATGTCAGAGTGATGCGACAGTAATGTCAGAGTGATGGGGACAGTAATGTCAGAGTGACAAGGTATTAATGTCAGAGTGATGGGGACAGTAATGTCAGACAGATGGGTTAGTAATGTCAGACTGATGGGGATAGTAATGTCAGAGTGATGGGGAAGCATTGTCAGAGTGATAGGGTAGTAATGTCAGAGTGATGGGGTAGTCATGTCAGAGTGATGGGAACAATAATATCAGAGTGACAGGGTAGTAATGTCAGAGTGATGAGGACAGTAATGTCAGAGTAATGGGGAGAGTAATGTCAGAGTAATGGGGATAGTAATGTCAGAGTGATGGGACAGTAATGTCAGAGTGACAGGGTATTAATGTCAGATGATGGGGTAGTAATGTCAGAGTGATGGGGGTAGAAATGTCAGAGTGACGGGGTAGTAATGTCAGAGTGATAGGGAAGTAATGTCAGAGTGATGGGGAGAGGAATATCAGAGTGATGGGGACAGCAATGACAGAGTGATGGGGACAGTAATGTCAGAGTGATTGGACAGTAATGTCACAGTAATGGGGGTAGTAATGTCAGAGTGACAGGGTATTAATGTCAGAGTGATGGAGGTAGTAATGTCAGATGATGGGGTAGTAACGTCAGAGTGATGGGGGTAGAAATGTCAGAGTGATGGGGGTAGTAATGTCTGAGAGATGGGAACAGTAATGATAGAGTGATGGGATAGTAATGTCAGAGTGATGGGGACAGAAATGTCAGAGTGATGCGACAGTAATGTCAGAGTGATGGAGACAGTAATGTCAGAGTGACAGGGTATTAATGTCAGAGTGATGGGGACAGTAATGTCAGACAGATGGGTTAGTAATGTCAGACTGATGGGGATAGTAATGTCAGAGTGATGGGGAAGCAATGTCAGAGTGATTGGTTAGTAATGTCAGAGTGATGGGGGTAGTAATATCAGAGTGATGGGGACAGTAATGTCAGAGTGATGGGGACAGTAATGTCAGAGTGATGGGGTAGTAATGTCAGACAGATGGGTTAGTAATGTCAGACTGATGGGGATAGTAATGTCAGATTGATGGGGTAGTAATGTCAGAATGATGGGGGTAGAAAGGGCAGAGTGATGGGGAAGTAATGTCAGAGTGATGGGATAGTAATGTCAGAGTGATGGGGACAGCAATGTCAGAGTGATGTGACAGTAATGTCAGAGTGATGGGGTAGTCATGTCAGAGTGATGGGGACAATAATGTCAGAGTGACAGGGTAGTAATGTCAGAGTGATGAGGACAGTAATGTCAGAGTAATGGGGAGAGTAATGTCAGAGTAATGGGGATAGTAATGTCAGAGTGATGGGACAGTAATGTCAGAGTGACAGGGTATTAATGTCAGATGATGGGGTAGTAATGTCAGAGTGATGGGGGTAGAAATGTCAGAGTGACGGGGTAGTAATGTCAGACTGATAGGGAAGTAATGTCAGAGTGATGGGGAGAGTAATATCAGAGTGATGGGGACTGTAATGACAAAGTGATGGGGACAGTAATGTCAGAGTGATGGGGACAGTAATGTCAGAGTGACAGGGTAGTAATGTCAGAGTGATGGGGGTAGTAATGTCAGAGTGATGGGGGTAGTAATGTCTGAGAGATGGGGACAGTAATGACAGAGTGATGGGATAGTTATGTCAGAGTGATGGGGATAGAAATGTCAGAGTGATGCGACAGTAATGTCAGAGTGATGGGGACAGTAATGTCAGAGTGACAAGGTATTAATGTCAGAGTGATGGGGACAGTAATGTCAGACAGATGGGTTAGTAATGTCAGACTGATGGGGATAGTAATGTCAGAGTGGTGGGGAAGCATTGTCGGAGTGATAGGGTAGTAATGTCAGAGTGATGGGGGTAGTAATGTCAGGGTGATGGTGGTAGAAATGTCAGAGTGATGGGGGTAGAAAGGGCAGAGTGATAGGGAAGTAATGTCAGAGTGATGGGGTAGTCATGTCAGAGTGATGGGGACAATAATGTCAGAGTGACAGGGTAATAATGTCAGAGTGATGGGGACAGTAATATCAGAGTCATGGGGATAGCAATGTCAGAGTAATGGGGATAGTAATTGCAGAGTGATGGGACAGTAATGTCAGAGTGACAGGGTATTAATGTCAGAGTGATGGGGGTAGTAATGTCAGACAGATGGGTTAGTAATGTCAGAGTGATGGGGATAGAAATGTAAGAGTGATGGGGAAGTAATGTCAGAGTGATAGGGACAGTAATGTCAGAGTGATGGGGGTAGTAATGTCAGAGCGATGGGGACAGTAATGTCAGAGTGATGGGGGTAGTAATGACAGAGTGATGGGGTAGTAATGTCAGAGCGATGGGGTAGTAATGTCAGAGAGATGGGGATAGTAATGTCAGAGTGATGGGGTAGTAATGTCAGAGTGATGGGGACAGTAATATCAGAGTGATAGGGACAGTATGACAGAGTGATGGGGTAGTAATGTCAGAGTTATGGGGTGGTAATGTCAGAGTGATGGGGTAGTAACGTCAGATGATGGGGGAGTAATGTCAGAGTGATGGGGGTAGAAATGTCAGAGTGATGGGGGTAGTAATGTCTGAGAGATGGGGACAGTAATGACAGAGTGATGGGATAGTAATGTCAGAGTGATGGGGACAGTAATGTCAGAGTGATGGGACAGTAATGTCAGAGTGATGGGGACAGTAATGTCAGAGTGATGGGGTGGTAATGTCAGACAGATGGGTTAGTAATGTCAGACTGATGGGGATAGTAATGTCAGAGTGATGGGGAAGCAATGTCAGAGTGATAGGGACAGTAATGTCAGAGTGATGGGGGTAGTAATGTCAGAGTGATGAGGACAGTAATGTCAGAGTGATGGGGGTAGAAAGGGCAGAGTGATGGGGGTAGAAATGTCAGAGTGATGGGGGCAGTAATGTCTGAGAGATGCGGACAGTAATGACAGAGTGATGGGATAGTAATGTCAGAGTGATGGGGACAGTAATGTCAGAGTGATGGGACAGTAATGTCAGAGTGATGGGGACAGTAATGTCAGAGTGACAGAGTAGTAACGTCAGGGTGATGGGTGTAGAAATGTCAGAGTGATGGGGACAGTAATGTCAAAGTGATGGGGATAGTAATGTCATAGTGATGGGACAGTAATGTCAGAGTGATGGGGGTAGAAATGTCAGAGTGATGGGGGTAGTAATGCCTGAGAGATGGGGACAGTAATGACAGATTGATGGGATAGTAATGTCAGAGTGATGGGGACAGAAATGTCAGAGTGATGCGACTGTAATGTCAGAGTGATGGGGACATTAATGTCAGAGTGACAGGGTATTAATGTCAGAGTGATGGGGACAGTAATGTCAGACATATGGGTTAGTAATGTCAGACTGATGGGGATAGTAATGTCAGAGTGATGGGGAAGCAATGTCAGTGTGATAAGGTAGTAATGTCAGAGTGATGGGGGTAGTAATGTCAGTGTGGTGGGGACAGTAATGTCAGAGTGATGGGGACAGTAATGACAGAGTGATGGGGTAGTAATCTCTTAGTGATGGGGTGGTAACGTCAGGGTGATGGTGGTAGAAATGTCAGAGTGATCGGGTAGTAATGTCAGAGTGATGGGGGTAGAAAGCGCAGAGTGATGGGGGTAGTAATGCCTGAGAGATGGGGACAGTAATGACAGATTGATGGGATAGTAATGTCAGAGTGATGGGGACAGTAATGACAGAGTGATGGGGTAGTAATCTCAGAGTGATGGGGTAGTAACGTCAGGGTGATGGGGGTAGAAATGTCAGAGCGATGGGGTAGTAATGCCAGAGTGATGGGGTAGTCATGTCAGATTGATGGGGACAATAATGTCAGAGTGACAGGGTAGTAATGTCAGAGTGATGGGGACAGTAATGTCAGAGTCATGGGGATAGTAATGTCAGAGTAATGGGGATAGTAATGTCAGAGTGATGGGACAGTAATGTCAGAGTGACAGGGTATTAATGTCAGAGTGATGGGGGTAGTAATGTCAGAGTGATGGGGACAGTAATGTCAGAGTGATGGGGGTAGTAATGACAGAGTGATGGGGTAGTAATGTCAGAGCGATGGGGTAGTAATGTCAAAGAGATGGGGGTAGTAATGTCAGAGTGATGGGGTAGTAATGTGAGAGTGTTGGGGACAGTAATGTCAGAGTGATGGGGATAGAAATGTAACAGTGATGGGGAAGTAATGTCAGAGTGATAGGGACAGTAATGTCAGAGTGATGGGGGTAGTAATGTCAGAGTGATGGGGACAGTAATGACAGAGTGATGGGGTAGTAATCTCTTAGTGATGGGGTAGTAACGTCAGGGTGATGGGGGTAGAAATGTCAGAGTGATCGGGTAGTAATGTCAGAGTGATGGGGGTGGAAAGGGCAGAGTGATGGGGAAGTAATGTCAGAGTGATGGGGTAGTCATGTCAGATTGATGGGGACAATAGTGTCAGAGTGACAGGGTAGTAATGTCAGAGTGATGAGGATAGTAATGTCAGAGTCATGGGGATAGTAATGTCAGAGTAATGGGGATAGTAATGTCAGAGTGATGGGACAGTAATGTCAGAGTGACAGGGTATTAATGTCAGAGTGATGGGATAGTAATGTCAGAGTGATGGGGACAGCAATGTCAGACTGATGGGACAGTAATGTCAGAGTGATGGGGACAGTAATGTCAGAGTGACAGGGTATTAATGTCAGAGTGATGGGGGTAGTAATGTCAGACAGATGCATTAGTAATGTCAGAGTGATGGGGATAGTAATGTCAGAGTGATGGGGAAGCAATGTCAGAGTGATGGGGGTAGTAATGTCAGAGTGATGGGGTAGTCATGTCAGAGTGATGGGAACAATAATATCAGAGTGACAGGGTAGTAATGTCAGAGTGATGAGGACAGTAATGTCAGAGTAATGGGGAGAGTAATGTCAGAGTAATGGGGATAGTAATGTCAGAGTGATGGGACAGTAATGTCAGAGTGACAGGGTATTAATGTCAGATGATGCGGTAGTAATGTCAGAGTGATGGGGGTAGAAATGTCAGAGTGACGGGGTAGTAATGTCAGAGTGATAGGGAAGTAATGTCAGAGTGATGGGGAGAGGAATATCAGAGTGATGGGGACAGCAATGACAGAGTGATGGGGACAGTAATGTCAGAGTGATTGGACAGTAATATCACAGTAATGGGGGTAGTAATGTCAGCGTGACAGGGTATTAATGTCAGAGTGATGGGGGTAGAAATGTCAGAGTGATGGGGGTAGTAATGTCAGAGTGATGGGGGTAGTAATGTCTGAGAGATGGGAACAGTAATGATAGAGTGATGGGATAGTAACGTCAGAGTGATGGGGACAGAAATGTCAGAGTGATGCGACAGTAATGTCAGAGTGATGGGGACAGTAATGTCAGAGTGACAGGGTATTAATGTCAGAGTGATGGGGACAGTAATGTCAGACAGATGGGTTAGTAATGTCAGACTGATGGGGATAGTAATGTCAGAGTGATGGGTAAGCAATGTCAGAGTGATTGGTTAGTAATGTCAGAGTGATGGGGGTAGTAATATCAGAGTGATGGGGACAGTAATGTCAGAGTGATGGGGACAGTAATGTCAGAGTGATGGGGTAGTAATGTCAGACAGATGGGTTAGTAATGTCAGACTCATGGGGATAGTAATGTCAGATTGATGGGGTAGTAATGTCAGAATGATGGGGGTAGAAAGGGCAGAGTGATGGGGAAGTAATGTCAGAGTGATGGGATAGTAATGTCAGAGTGATGGGGACAGCAATGTCAGAGTGATGTGACAGTAATGTCAGAGTGATGGGGTAGTCATGTCAGAGTGATGGGGACAATAATGTCAGAGTGACAGGGTAGTAATGTCAGAGTGATGAGGACAGTAATGTCAGAGTAATGGGGAGAGTAATGTCAGAGTAATGGGGATAGTAATGTCAGAGTGATGGGACAGTAATGTCAGAGTGACAGGGTATTAATGTCAGATGATGGGGTAGTAATGTCAGAGTGATGGGGGTAGAAATGTCAGAGTGACGGGGTAGTAATGTCAGACTGATAGGGAAGTAATGTCAGAGTGATGGGGAGAGTAATATCAGAGTGATGGGGACAGTAATGACAAAGTAATGGGGACAGTAATGTCAGAGTGATGGGACAGTAATGTCACAGTAATGGGGGTAGTAGTGTCAGAGTGACAGGGTAGTAATGTCAGAGTGATGGGGGTAGTAATGTCAGATGATGGGGTAGTAATGTCAGAGTGATGGGGGTAGAAATGTCAGAGTGATGGTGGTAAGTAATGTCTGAGAGATGGGGACAGTAATGACAGAGTGATGGGATAGTAATGTCAGACTGATGGGGACAGAAATGTCAGAGTGATGCGACAGTAATGTCAGAGTGATGGGGACAGTAATGTCAGAGTGACAAGGTATTAATGTCAGAGTGATGGGGACAGTAATGTCAGACAGATGGGTTAGTAATGTCAGACTGATGGGGATAGTAATGTCAGAGTGATGGGGAAGCATTGTCAGAGTGATAGGGTAGTAATGTCAGAGTGATGGGGTAGTCATGTCAGAGTGATGGGAACAATAATATCAGAGTGACAGGGTAGTAATGTCAGAGTGATGAGGACAGTAATGTCAGAGTAATGGGGAGAGTAATGTCAGAGTAATGGGGATAGTAATGTCAGAGTGATGGGACAGTAATGTCAGAGTGACAGGGTATTAATGTCAGATGATGGGGTAGTAATGTCAGAGTGATGGGGGTAGAAATGTCAGAGTGACGGGGTAGTAATGTCAGAGTGATAGGGAAGTAATGTCAGAGTGATGGGCAGAGGAATATCAGAGTGATGGGGACAGCAATGACAGAGTGATGGGGACAGTAATGTCAGAGTGATTGGACAGTAATGTCACAGTAATGGGGGTAGTAATGTCAGAGTGACAGGGTATTAATGTCAGAGTGATGGAGGTAGTAATGTCAGATGATGGGGTAGTAACGTCAGAGTGATGGGGGTAGAAATGTCAGAGTGATGGGGGTAGTAATGTCTGAGAGATGGGAACAGTAATGATAGAGTGATGGGATAGTAATGTCAGAGTGATGGGGACAGAAATGTCAGAGTGATGCGACAGTAATGTCAGAGTGATGGAGACAGTAATGTCAGAGTGACAGGGTATTAATGTCAGAGTGATGGGGACAGTAATGTCAGACAGATGGGTTAGTAATGTCAGACTGATGGGGATAGTAATGTCAGAGTGATGGGGAAGCAATGTCAGAGTGATTGGTTAGTAATGTCAGAGTGATGGGGGTAGTAATATCAGAGTGATGGGGACAGTAATGTCAGAGTGATGGGGACAGTAATGTCAGAGTGATGGGGTAGTAATGTCAGACAGATGGGTTAGTAATGTCAGACTGATGGGGATAGTAATGTCAGATTGATGGGGTAGTAATGTCAGAATGATGGGGGTAGAAAGGGCAGAGTGATGGGGAAGTAATGTCAGAGTGATGGGATAGTAATGTCAGAGTGATGGGGACAGCAATGTCAGAGTGATGTGACAGTAATGTCAGAGTGATGGGGTAGTCATGTCAGAGTGATGGGGACAATAATGTCAGAGTGACAGGGTAGTAATGTCAGAGTGATGAGGACAGTAATGTCAGAGTAATGGGGAGAGTAATGTCAGAGTAATGGGGATAGTAATGTCAGAGTGATGGGACAGTAATGTCAGAGTGACAGGGTATTAATGTCAGATGATGGGGTAGTAATGTCAGAGTGATGGGGGTAGAAATGTCAGAGTGACGGGGTAGTAATGTCAGACTGATAGGGAAGTAATGTCAGAGTGATGGGGAGAGTAATATCAGAGTGATGGGGACTGTAATGACAAAGTGATGGGGACAGTAATGTCAGAGTGATGGGACAGTAATGTCACAGTAATGGGGGTAGTAGTGTCAGAGTGACAGGGTAGTAATGTCAGAGTGATGGGGGTAGTAATGTCAGATGATGGGGTAGTAATGTCAGAGTGATGGGGGTAGAAATGTCAGAGTGATGGGGGTAGTAATGTCTGAGAGATGGGGACAGTAATGACAGAGTGATGGGATAGTTATGTCAGAGTGATGGGGATAGAAATGTCAGAGTGATGCGACAGTAATGTCAGAGTGATGGGGACAGTAATGTCAGAGTGACAAGGTATTAATGTCAGAGTGATGGGGACAGTAATGTCAGACAGATGGGTTAGTAATGTCAGACTGATGGGGATAGTAATGTCAGAGTGATGGGGAAGCATTGTCGGAGTGATAGGGTAGTAATGTCAGAGTGATGGGGGTAGTAATGTCAGGGTGATGGTGGTAGAAATGTCAGAGTGATGGGGGTAGAAAGGGCAGAGTGATAGGGAAGTAATGTCAGAGTGATGGGGTAGTCATGTCAGAGTGATGGGGACAATAATGTCAGAGTGACAGGGTAATAATGTCAGAGTGATGGGGACAGTAATATCAGAGTCATGGGGATAGCAATGTCAGAGTAATGGGGATAGTAATTGCAGAGTGATGGGACAGTAATGTCAGAGTGACAGGGTATTAATGTCAGAGTGATGGGGGTAGTAATGTCAGACAGATGGGTTAGTAATGTCAGAGTGATGGGGATAGAAATGTAAGAGTGATGGGGAAGTAATGTCAGAGTGATAGGGACAGTAATGTCAGAGTGATGGGGGTAGTAATGTCAGAGCGATGGGGACAGTAATGTCAGAGTGATGGGGGTAGTAATGACAGAGTGATGGGGTAGTAATGTCAGAGCGATGGGGTAGTAATGTCAGAGAGATGGGGATAGTAATGTCAGAGTGATGGGGTAGTAATGTCAGAGTGATGGGGACAGTAATATCAGAGTGATAGGGACAGTATGACAGAGTGATGGGGTAGTAATGTCAGAGTTATGGGGTGGTAATGTCAGAGTGATGGGGTAGTAACGTCAGATGATGGGGGAGTAATGTCAGAGTGATGGGGGTAGAAATGTCAGAGTGATGGGGGTAGTAATGTCTGAGAGATGGGGACAGTAATGACAGAGTGATGGGATAGTAATGTCAGAGTGATGGGGACAGTAATGTCAGAGTGATGGGACAGTAATGTCAGAGTGATGGGGACAGTAATGTCAGAGTGATGGGGTGGTAATGTCAGACAGATGGGTTAGTAATGTCAGACTGATGGGGATAGTGATGTCAGAGTGATGGGGAAGCAATGTCAGAGTGATAGGGACAGTAATGTCAGAGTGATGGGGGTAGTAATGTCAGAGTGATGAGGACAGTAATGTCAGAGTGATGGGGGTAGAAAGGGCAGAGTGATGGGGGTAGAAATGTCAGAGTGATGGGGGCAGTAATGTCTGAGAGATGCGGACAGTAATGACAGAGTGATGGGATAGTAATGTCAGAGTGATGGGGACAGTAATGTCAGAGTGATGGGACAGTAATGTCAGAGTGATGGGGACAGTAATGTCAGAGTGACAGGGTAGTAACGTCAGGGTGATGGGTGTAGAAATGTCAGAGTGATGGGGACAGTAATGTCAAAGTGATGGGGATAGTAATGTCATAGTGATGGGACAGTAATGTCAGAGTGATGGGGGTAGAAATGTCAGAGTGATGGGGGTAGTAATGCCTGAGAGATGGGGACAGTAATGACAGATTGATGGGATAGTAATGTCAGAGTGATGGGGACAGAAATGTCAGAGTGATGCGACTGTAATGTCAGAGTGATGGGGACATTAATGTCAGAGTGACAGGGTATTAATGTCAGAGTGATGGGGACAGTAATGTCAGACATATGGGTTAGTAATGTCAGACTGATGGGGATAGTAATGTCAGAGTGATGGGGAAGCAATGTCAGTGTGATAAGGTAGTAATGTCAGAGTGATGGGGGTAGTAATGTCAGTGTGGTGGGGACAGTAATGTCAGAGTGATGGGGACAGTAATGACAGAGTGATGGGGTAGTAATCTCTTAGTGATGGGGTGGTAACGTCAGGGTGATGGTGGTAGAAATGTCAGAGTGATCGGGTAGTAATGTCAGAGTGATGGGGGTAGAAAGCGCAGAGTGATGGGGGTAGTAATGCCTGAGAGATGGGGACAGTAATGACAGATTGATGGGATAGTAATGTCAGAGTGATGGGGACAGTAATGACAGAGTGATGGGGTAGTAATCTCAGAGTGATGGGGTAGTAACGTCAGGGTGATGGGGGTAGAAATGTCAGAGTGATGGGGTAGTAATGTCAGAGTGATGGGGGTTGAAATGTCAGAGCGATGGGGTAGTAATGCCAGAGTGATGGGGTAGTCATGTCAGATTGATGGGGACAATAATGTCAGAGTGACAGGGTAGTAATGTCAGAGTGATGGGGACAGTAATGTCAGAGTCATGGGGATAGTAATGTCAGAGTAATGGGGATAGTAATGTCAGAGTGATGGGACAGTAATGTCAGAGTGACAGGGTATTAATGTCAGAGTGATGGGGGTAGTAATGTCAGAGTGATGGGGACAGTAATGTCAGAGTGATGGGGGTAGTAATGACAGAGTGATGGGGTAGTAATGTCAGAGCGATGGGGTAGTAATGTCAAAGAGATGGGGGTAGTAATGTCAGAGTGATGGGGTAGTAATGTGAGAGTGTTGGGGACAGTAATGTCAGAGTGATGGGGATAGAAATGTAACAGTGATGGGGAAGTAATGTCAGAGTGATAGGGACAGTAATGTCAGAGTGATGGGGGTAGTAATGTCAGAGTGATGGGGACAGTAATGACAGAGTGATGGGGTAGTAATCTCTTAGTGATGGGGTAGTAACGTCAGGGTGATGGTGGTAGAAATGTCAGAGTGATCGGGTAGTAATGTCAGAGTGATGGGGGTAGAAAGGGCAGAGTGATGGGGAAGTAATGTCAGAGTGATGGGGTAGTCATGTCAGATTGATGGGGACAATAATGTCAGAGTGACAGGGTAGTAATGTCAGAGTGATGAGGATAGTAATGTCAGAGTCATGGGGATAGTAATGTCAGAGTAATGGGGATAGTAATGTCAGAGTGATGGGACAGTAATGTCAGAGTGACAGGGTATTAATGTCAGAGTGATGGGGGTAGTAATGTCAGACAGATGGGTTAGTAATGTCAGAGTGATGGGGATAGAAATGTAAGAGTGATGGGGAAGTAATGTCAGAGTGATAGGGACAGTAATGACAGAGTGATGGGGTAGTAATGTCAGAGTGATGGGGTAGTAATGTCAGAGTGATGGGGACAGTAATATCAGAGTGATAGGGACAGTATGACAGAGTGATGGGGTAGTAATGTCAGAGTTATGGGGTGGTAATGTCAGAGTGATGGGGTAGTAACGTCAGATGATGAGGGAGTAATGTCAGAGTGTTGGGGGTAAAAATGTCAGAGTGATGGGGGTAGTAATGTCTGAGAGATGGGGACAGTAATGACAGAGTGATGGGATAGTAATGTCAGAGTGATGGGGACAGTAATGTCAGAGTGATGGGACAGTAATGGCAGAGTGATGGGGTTGTAATCTCAGAGTGATGGGGTAGAAATGTCAGGGTGATGGGGTAGTAAGGTCAGAGTGATGGGGGTAGAAAGGGCAGAGTGATGGGGGTAGAGATGTCAGAGTGATGGGGGTAGTAATGTCTGAGAGATGGGGACAGTAATGACAGAGTGATGGGATAGTAATGTCAGAGTGATGGGGAGAGTAATGTCAGAGTGATGGGGTAGTAATGTCAGACAGATGGGTTAGTAATGTCAGACTGATGGGGATAGTAATGTCAGAGTGATGGGGAAGCATTGTCAGAGTGATAGGGACAGTAATGTCAGAGTGATGGGGCAGTAATGTCAGAGTGATGTGGACAGTAATGACAGAGTGATGGGATAGTAATTTCAGAGTGATGATGACAGTAATGTCAGAGTGATGGGGACAGTAATGGCAGAGTGATGGGGTAGTAATCACAGAGTGAAGGGGTAGAAATGTCAGAGTGATGGGGTAGTAAGGTCAGAGTGATGGGGGTAGAAAGGGCAGAGTGATGGGGGTAGAGATGTCAGAGTGATGGGGGTAGTAATGTCTGAGAGATGGGGACAGTAATGACAGAGTGATGGGATAGTAATGTCAGAGTGATGGGGACAGTAATGTCAGAGTGATGGGACAGTAATGTCAGAGTGATGGGGACAGTAATGTCAGAGTGACAGGGTAGTAATGTCAGGGTGATGGGGGTAGAAATGTCAGAGTGATGTGGTAGTAATGTTAGAGTGATGGGAACAGTAATGTCAGAGTGATGGGTAGTAATGTCAGTGATGGGGTAGTAATGTCAGGGTGATGGGAGTAGTAATGCCAGACTGATGGGGACAGTAATGTCAAAGTGATGGGGATAGCAATGTCATAGTGATGGGACAGTAATGTCTGAGTGATGGGGACAGTAATGTCAGAGTGATGGGGGTAGTAATGTCAGAGTTATGGGGACAGTAATGTCAGAGTGATAGGGACAGTATGACAGAGTGATGGGGGTAGAAATGTCAGATGATGGGGTAGTAATATCAGAGTGATGGGGACAGTAATGACAGAGTGATGGGGACAGTACTGTCAGAGTGATGGGACAGTAATGTCAGAGTGATGGGACAGTAATGTCACAGTAATGGGGGTAGTAATGTCAGACTGACAGGGTATTAATGTCAGAGTGATGGGGGTAGTAATGTCAGACATATGGGTTAGTAATGTCAGACTGATGGGGATAGTAATGTCAGAGTGATGGGGAAGCAATGTCAGAGTGATAGGGACAGTAATGTCAGAGTGATGGGGACTGTAATGACAGAGTGATGGGGTAGTAATCTCAGAGTGATGGGGTAGTAATCTCAGAGTGATGGGGTAGTAACGTCAGGGTGATGGGGGTAGAAATGTCAGAGTGATGGGGTAATAATGTCAGAGTGATGGGGGTAGAAAGGGCAGAGTGATGGGGAAGTAATGTCAGAGTGATGGGACAGTAATGTCAGAGTCATGGGGATAGTAATGTTAGAGTAATGGGGATAGTAATGTCAGAGTGATGGGACAGTAATGTCAGAGTGACAGGGTATTAATGTCAGAGTGTTGGGGTAGTAATGTCAGGGTGATGGGAGTAGTAATGCCAGACTGATGGGGACAGTAATGTCAAAGTGATGGGGATAGCAATGTCATAGTGATGGGACAGTAATGTCAGAGTGATGGGGACAGTAATGTCAGAGTGATGGGGGTAGTAATGTCAGAGTGATGGGGACAGTAATGTCAGAGTGATAGGGACAGTATGACAGAGTGATGGGGGTAGAAATGTCAGATGATGGGGTAGTAATATCAGAGTGATGGGGACAGTAATGACAGAGTAATGGGGACAGTAATGTCAGAGTGATGGGACAGTAATGTCAGAGGGATGGGACAGTAATGTCAGAGTGATGGGGGTAGTAATGTCAGAGTGATGGGGACAGTAATGACAGAGTGATGGGGTAGTAATGTCAGAGCGATGGGGTAGTAATGTCAGAGTGATGGGGGTAGTAATGTCAGAGTGATGGGGTAGTTATGTCAGAGTGATGGGGACAGTAATGTCAGAGTGATAGGGACAGTATGACAGAGTGATAGGGTAGTAATGTCAGAGTGATGGGGTAGTAATCTCTTAGTGATGGGGTAGTAACGTCAGGGTGATGGTGGTAGAAATGTCAGAGTGATCGGGTAGTAATGTCAGAGTGATGGGGGTAGAAAGGGCAGAGTGATGGGGAAGTAATGTCAGAGTGATGGGGTAGTCATGTCAGATTGATGGGGACAATAATGTCAGAGTGACAGGGTAGTAATGTCAGAGTGATGGGGACAGTAATGTCAGAGTCATGTGGATAGTAATGTCAGAGTAATGGGGATAGTAATGTCAGAGTGATGGGACAGTAATGTCAGAGTGACAGGGTATTAATGTCAGAGTGATGGGGGTAGTAATGTCAGACAGATGGGTTAGTAATGTCAGAGTGATGGGGATAGAAATGTAAGAGTGATGGGGAAGTAATGTCAGAGTGATAGGGACAGTAATGTCAGAGTGATGGGGGTAGTAATGTCAGAGTGATGGGGACAGTAATGTCAGAGTGATGGGGGTAGTAATGACAGAGTGATGGGGTAGTAATGTCAGAGCAATGGGGTAGTAATGTCAGAGAGATGGGGGTAGTAATGTCAGAGTGATGGGGTAGTAATTTCAGAGTGATGGGGACAGTAATGTCAGAATGATAGGGACAGTATGACAAAGTGATGGGGTAGTAATGTCAGAGTTATGGGGTGGTAATGTCAGAGTGATGGGGTAGTAACGTTAGATGATGGGGGAGTAATGTCAGAGTGTTGGGGGTAAAAATGTCAGAGTGATGGGGGTAGTAATGTCTGAGAGATGGGGACAGTAATGACAGAGTGAATGGATAGTAATGTCAGAGTGATGGGGACAGTAATGTCAGAGTGATTTGACTGTAATGTCAGAGTGATGGGGACAGTAATGTCAGAGTGGTGGGGTAGTAATGTCAGACAGATGGGTTAGTAATGTCAGACTGATCGGGATAGTAATGTCAGAGTGATTGGGAAGCATTGTCAGAGTGATAGGGACAGTAATGTCAGAGTGATGGGGGCAGTAATGTCAGAGTGATAGGGACAGTATGACAGAGTGATGGGGGTAGAAATGTCAGATGATGGGGTAGTAATATCAGAGTGATGGGGACAGTAATGACAGAGTAATGGGGACAGTAATGTCAGAGTGATGGGACAGTAATGTCAGAGGGATGGGACAGTAATGTCAGAGTGATGGGGGTAGTAATGTCAGAGTGATGGGGACAGTAATGACAGAGTGATGGGGTAGTAATGTCAGAGCGATGGGGTAGTAATGTCAGAGTGATGGGGGTAGTAATGTCAGAGTGATGGGGTAGTTATGTCAGAGTGATGGGGACAGTAATGTCAGAGTGATAGGGACAGTATGACAGAGTGATAGGGTAGTAATGTCAGAGTGATGGGGTAGTAATCTCTTAGTGATGGGGTAGTAACGTCAGGGTGATGGTGGTAGAAATGTCAGAGTGATCGGGTAGTAATGTCAGAGTGATGGGGGTAGAAAGGGCAGAGTGATGGGGAAGTAATGTCAGAGTGATGGTGTAGTCATGTCAGATTGATGGGGACAATAATGTCAGAGTGACAGGGTAGTAATGTCAGAGTGATGGGGACAGTAATGTCAGAGTCATGGGGATAGTAATGTCAGAGTAATGGGGATAGTAATGTCAGAGTGATGGGACAGTAATGTCAGAGTGACAGGGTATTAATGTCAGAGTGATGGGGGTAGTAATGTCAGACAGATGGGTTAGTAATGTCAGAGTGATGGGGATAGAAATGTAAGAGTGATGGGGAAGTAATGTCAGAGTGATAGGGACAGTAATGTCAGAGTGATGGGGGTAGTAATGTCAGAGTGATGGGGACAGTAATGTCAGAGTGATGGGGGTAGTAATGACAGAGTGATGGGGTAGTAATGTCAGAGCAATGGGGTAGTAATGTCAGAGAGATGGGGGTAGTAATGTCAGAGTGATGGGGATAGAAATGTAAGAGTGATGGGGAAGTAATGTCAGAGTGATAGGGACAGTAATGTCAGAGTGATGGGGGTAGTAATGTCAGAGTGATGGGGACAGTAATGTCAGAGTGATGGGGGTAGTAATGACAGAGTGATGGGGTAGTAATGTCAGAGCAATGGGGTAGTAATGTCAGAGAGATGGGGGTAGTAATGTCAGAGTGATGGGGTAGTAATTTCAGAGTGATGGGGACAGTAATGTCAGAATGATAGGGACAGTATGACAAAGTGATGGGGTAGTAATGTCAGAGTTATGGGGTGGTAATGTCAGAGTGATGGGGTAGTAACGTTAGATGATGGGGGAGTAATGTCAGAGTGTTGGGGGTAAAAATGTCAGAGTGATGGGGGTAGTAATGTCTGAGAGATGGGGACAGTAATGACAGAGTGAATGGATAGTAATGTCAGAGTGATGGGGACAGTAATGTCAGAGTGATTTGACTGTAATGTCAGAGTGATGGGTGTAGTAATGTCTGAGAGATGGGGACAGTAATGACAGAGTGAATGGATAGTAATGTCAGAGTGATGGGGACAGTTATGTCAGAGTGATTTGACTGTAATGTCAGAGTGATGGGGACAGTAATGTCAGAGTGGTGGGGTAGTAATGTCAGACAGATGGGTTAGTAATGTCAGACTGATCGGGATAGTAATGTCAGAGTGATGGGGAAGCATTGTCAGAGTGATAGGGACAGTAATGTCAGAGTGATGGGGGCAGTAATGTCAGAGTGATAGGGACAGTATGACAGAGTGATGGGGGTAGAAATGTCAGATGATGGGGTAGTAATATCAGAGTGATGGGGACAGTAATGACAGAGTAATGGGGACAGTAATGTCAGAGTGATGGGACAGTAATGTCAGAGGGATGGGACAGTAATGTCAGAGTGATGGGGGTAGTAATGTCAGAGTGATGGGGACAGTAATGACAGAGTGATGGGGTAGTAATGTCAGAGCGATGGGGTAGTAATGTCAGAGTGATGGGGGTAGTAATGTCAGAGTGATTGGGTAGTTATGTCAGAGTGATGGGGACAGTAATGTCAGAGTGATAGGGACAGTATGACAGAGTGATAGGGTAGTAATGTCAGAGTGATGGGGTAGTAATCTCTTAGTGATGGGGTAGTAACGTCAGGGTGATGGTGGTAGAAATGTCAGAGTGATCGGGTAGTAATGTCAGAGTGATGGGGGTAGAAAGGGCAGAGTGATGGGGAAGTAATGTCAGAGTGATGGTGTAGTCATGTCAGATTGATGGGGACAATAATGTCAGAGTGACAGGGTAGTAATGTCAGAGTGATGGGGACAGTAATGTCAGAGTCATGGGGATAGTAATGTCAGAGTAATGGGGATAGTAATGTCAGAGTGATGGGACAGTAATGTCAGAGTGACAGGGTATTAATGTCAGAGTGATGGGGGTAGTAATGTCAGACAGATGGGTTAGTAATGTCAGAGTGATGGGGATAGAAATGTAAGAGTGATGGGAAGTAATGTCAGAGTGATAGGGACAGTAATGTCAGAGTGATGGGGGTAGTAATGTCAGAGTGATGGGGACAGTAATGTCAGAGTGATGGGGGTAGTAATGACAGAGTGATGGGGTAGTAATGTCAGAGCAATGGGGTAGTAATGTCAGAGAGATGGGGGTAGTAATGTCAGAGTGATGGGGTAGTAATTTCAGAGTGATGGGGACAGTAATGTCAGAATGATAGGGACAGTATGACAAAGTGATGGGGTAGTAATGTCAGAGTTATGGGGTGGTAATGTCAGAGTGATGGGGTAGTAACGTTAGATGATGGGGGAGTAATGTCAGAGTGTTGGGGGTAAAAATGTCAGAGTGATGGGGGTAGTAATGTCTGAGAGATGGGGACAGTAATGTCAGAGTGATTTGACTGTAATGTCAGAGTGATGGGGACAGTAATGTCAGAGTGGTGGGGTAGTAATGTCAGACAGATGGGTTAGTAATGTCAGACTGATCGGGATAGTAATGTCAGAGTGATGGGGAAGCATTGTCAGAGTGATAGGGACAGTAATGTCAGAGTGATGGGGGCAGTAATGTCAGAGTGATGTGGACAGTAATGACAGAGTGATGGGATAGTAATGTCAGAGTGATGAGGACAGTAATGTCAGAGTGATGGGGACAGTAATGACAGAGTGATGGGGTAGTAATCTCAGAGTGATGGGGTAGAAATGTCAGAGTGATGGGGTAGTAAGGTCAGAGTGATGGGGGTAGAAAGGGCAGAGTGATGGGGACAGTAATGTCAGAGTGATGGGACAGTAATGTCAGAGTGATGGGGACAGTAATGTCAGAGTGACAGGGTAGTAACCTCAGGGTGATGGGGGTAGAAATGTCAGAGTGATGGGGTAGTAATGTCAGTGATGGGGTAGTAATGTCAGGGTGATGGAGTAGTAATGCCAGACTGATGGGGACAGTAATGTCAAAGTGCTGGGGATAGCAATGTCATAGTGATGGGGACAGTAATGTCAGAGTGATGGGGACAGTAATGTCAGAGTGATGGGGGTAGTAATGTCAGAGTGATGGGGACAGTAATGTCAGAGTGATAGGGACAGTATGACAGAGTGATGGGGGTAGAAATGTCAGATGATGGGGTAGTAATATCAGAGTGATGGGGACAGTAATTACAGAGTAATGGGGACAGTAATGTCAGAGTGATGGGACAGTAATGTCAGAGTGATGGGACAGTAATGTCACAGTAATGGGGGTAGTAATGTCAGAGTGACAGGGTATTAATGTCAGAGTGATGGGGGTAGTAATGTCAGACAGATGGGTTAGTAATGTCAGACTGATGGGGACAGTAATGTCAGAGTGATGGGGAAGCAATGTCAGAGTGATAGGGACAGTAATGTCAGAGTGATGGGGACTGTAATGACAGAGTGATTGGGTAGTAATCTCAGAGTGATGGGGTAGTAACGTCAGGGTGATGGGGGTAGACATGTCAGAGTGATGGGGTAATAATGTCAGAGTGATGGGGGTAGAAAGGGCAGAGTGATGGGGAAGTAATGTCAGAGTGATGGGACAGTAATGTCAGAGTCATGGGGATAGTATTGTCAGAGTAATGGGGATAGTAATGTCAGAGTGATGGGACAGTAATGTCAGAGTGACAGGGTATTAATGTCAGAGTGATGGGGGTAGTAATGTCAGACAGATGGGTTAGTAATGTCAGAGTGATGGGGATAGAAATGTCAGAGTGATGGGGATAGTAAAGTCAGAGTGATGGGACAGTAATGTCAGAGCGACAGGGTATTAATGTCAGAGTAATGGGGGTAGTAATGTCAGACAGATGGGTTAGCAATGTCAGAGTGATGGGGATAGAAATGTCAGAGTGATGGGGAAGTAATGTCAGGGTGATGGGGACAGTAATGTCAGAGTGATGGGGTGGTAATGTCAGAGTGATGGGGACAGTAATGTCAGAGTGATGGGACAGTAATGTCAGAGTGATGGGGACAGTAATGTCAGAGTGACAGGGTATTAATGTCAGAGTGATGGGGGTAGTAATGTCAGACAGATGGTTAGTAATGTCAGACTGATGGGGATAGAAATGTCAGAGTGATGGGACAGTAATGTCAGAGTGATGGGGAAGCAATGTCAGAGTGATTGGATAGTAATGTCAGAGTGATGAGGACAGTAATGTCAGAGTGATGGGGACAGTAATGACAGAGTGATGCGGTAGTAATCTCAGAGGGATGGGGTAGTAATGTCAGGGTGATGGGGGTAGAAATGTCAGAGTGATGGGGGTAGTAATGTCAGAGTGATGGGGACAGTAATGACAGAGTGATGGGATAGTAATGTCAGAGTGATGAGGACAGTAATGTCAGAGTGATGGGGCCAGTAATGACAGAGTGATGGGGTAGTAATCTCAGAGTGATGGGGTAGAAATGTCAGAGTGATGGGGTAGTAATGTCAGAGTGATGGGGGTAGAAAGGGCAGAGTGATGGGGGTAGAAATGTCAGAGTGATGGGGGTAGTAATGTCTGAGAGATGGGGACAGTAATGACAGAGTGATGGGATAGTAATGTCAGAGTGACAGGGTAGTAACGTCAGGGTGATGGGGGTAGAAATGTCAGAGTGATGGGTAGTAATGTCAGAGTGATGGGGTAGTAATGTCAGAGTGATGAAAACAGTAATGTCAGACTGATGGGATAGTAACGTCAGTGATGGGGTAGTAATGTCAGGGTGATGGGAGTAGTAATGCCAGACTGTTGGGGACAGTAATGTCAAAGTGATGGGGATAGAAATGTCATAGTGATGGGACAGTAATGTCTGAGTGATGGGGACAGTAATGTCAGAGAGATGGGGATAGTAATGTCAGAGTGATAGGGACAGTATGACAGAGTGATGGGGGTAGAAATGTTAGATGATGGGGTAGTAATGTCAGAGTGATGGGGGTAGAAATGTCAGAGTGATGGGGAGAGTAATATCAGAGTGATGGGGACAGTAATGACAGAGTGATGGGGACAGTAATGTCAGAGTGATGGGACAGTAATGTCAGAGTGATGGGACAGTAATGTCACAGTAATGGGGGTTGTAATGTCAGAGTGACAGGGTATTAATGTCAGAGTGATGGGTGTAGTAATGTCAGATGATGGGGTAGTAATGTCAGAGTGATGGGGGTAGAAATGTCAGAGTGATGGGGGTAGTAATGCCTAAGAGATGGGGACAGTAATGACAGATTGATGGGATAGTAATGTCAGAGTGATGGGGACAGTAATGTCAGAGTGATGGGACAGTAATGTCAGAGTGATGGGGACAGTCATGTCAGAATGACAGGGTACTAATGTCAGAGTGATGGGGGTAGTAATGTCAGACAGATGGGTTAGTAATGTCAGACTGATGGGGATAGTAATGTCAGAGTGATGGGGAAGCAATGTCAGAGTGATAGGGACAGTAATGTCAGAGTGATGGGGGTAGTAATGTCAGAGTGATGGGAACAGTAATGACAGAGTGATGGGATAGTAATGTCCAAGTGATGAGGACAGTAATGTCAGAGTGATGGGGACAGTAATGTCAGAGTGATAGGGACAGTATGACAGAGTGATGGGATAGTAATGTCAGAGTAATGGGGATAGTAATGTCAGAGTGATGGGACAGTAATGTCAGAGTGACAGGGTATTAATGTCAGAGTGATGGGGGTAGTAATGTCAGACAGATGGGTTAGTAATGTCAGAGTGATGGGGATTGAAATGTCAGAGTGATGGGGAAGTAATGTCAGAGTGATGGGGACAGTAATGTCAGAGTGATGGGTGTAGTAATGTCAGAGTGATGGGGACAGTAATGACAGAGTGATGGGGTAGTAATGTCAGAGCGATGGGGTAGTAATGTCAGAGTGATGGGGGTAGTAATGTCCGAGTGATGGGATAGCAATGTCAGAGTGATGGGGACAGCAATCACAGAGTGATGGGACAGTAATGTCAGAGTGATGGGGACAGCAATCACAGAGTGATGGGACAGTAATGTCAGAGTGATGGGGACAGTAATGTCAGAGTGATGGGGGTAGTAATGTCAGAGTGATGGGGACAGTAATGTCAGAGTGATAGGGACAGTATGACAGAGTGATGGGGGTAGAAATGTCAGATGATGGGGTAGTAATATCAGAGTGATGGGGACAGTAATTACAGAGTAATGGGGACAGTAATGTCAGAGTGATGGGACAGTAATGTCAGAGTGATGGGACAGTAATGTCACAGTAATGGGGGTAGTAATGTCAGAGTGACAGGGTATTAATGTCAGAGTGATGGGGGTAGTAATGTCAGACAGATGGGTTAGTAATGTCAGACTGATGGGGACAGTAATGTCAGAGTGATGGGGAAGCAATGTCAGAGTGATAGGGACAGTAATGTCAGAGTGATGGGGACTGTAATGACAGAGTGATTGGGTAGTAATCTCAGAGTGATGGGGTAGTAACGTCAGGGTGATGGGGGTAGAAATGTCAGAGTGATGGGGTAATAATGTCAGAGTAATGGGGGTAGAAAGGGCAGAGTGATGGGGAAGTAATGTCAGAGTGATGGGACAGTAATGTCAGAGTCATGGGGATAGTATTGTCAGAGTAATGGGGATAGTAATGTCAGAGTGATGGGTCAGTAATGTCAGAGTGACAGGGTATTAATGTCAGAGTGATGGGGGTAGTAATGTCAGACAGATGGGTTAGTAATGTCAGAGTGATGGGGATAGAAATGTCAGAGTGATGGGGATAGTAAAGTCAGAGTGATGGGACAGTAATGTCAGAGCGACAGGGTATTAATGTCAGAGTAATGGGGGTAGTAATGTCAGACAGATGGGTTAGCAATGTCAGAGTGATGGGGATAGAAATGTCAGAGTGATGGGGAAGTAATGTCAGAGTGATGGGACAGTAATGTCAGAGTCATGGGGATAGTAATGTCAGAGTAATGGGGATAGTAATGTCAGAGTGATGGGAAAGCAATGTCAGAGTGATAGGGTAGTAATGTCAGAGTGATGGGGTAGTCATGTCAGAGTGATGGGGACAATAATGTCAGAGTGACAGGGTAGTAATGTTAGAGTGATGAGGACAGTAATGTCACAGTAATGGGGAGAGTAATGTCAGAGTAATGGGGATAGTAATGTCAGAGTGATGGGACAGTAATGTCAGAGTGACAGGGTATTAATGTCAGATGATGGCGTAGTAATGTCAGAGTGATGGGGGTAGAAATGTCAGAGTGACGGGGTAGTAATGTCAGAGTGATAGGGAAGTAATGTCAGAGTGATGGGGAGAGTAATATCAGAGTGATGGGGACAGTAATGACAGAGTGATGGGGACAGTAATGTCAGAGTGATGGGACAGTAATGTCACAGTAATGGGGGTAGTAATGTCAGAGTGACAGGGTATTAATGTCAGAGTGATGGGGGTAGTAATGTCATATGATGGGGTAGTAATGTCAGAGTGATGGGGGTAGAAATTTCAGAGTGATGGGGGTAGTAATGTCTGAGAGATGGGGACAGTAATGACAGAGTGATGGGATAGTAATGTCGGAGTGATGGGGACAGAAATGTCAGAGTGATGCGACAGTAATGTCAGAGTGATGGGGACAGTAATGTCAGAGTGACAGGGTATTAATGTCAGAGTGATGGGGACAGTAATGTCAGACAGATGGGTTAGTAATGTCAGACTGATGGGGATAGTAATGTCAGAGTGATGGGGAAGCAATGTCAGAGTGATAGGGTAGTAATGTCAGAGTGATGGGGGTAGTAATGTCAGAGTGATGGGGACAGTAATGTCAGAGTGATGGGAACAGTAATGACAGAGTGATGGGGTAGTAATCTCAGAGTGATGGGGTAGTAACGTCAGCGTGATGGGGGTAGAAATGTCAGAGTGTTGGGGTAGTAATGTCAGAGTGATGGGGGTAGAAAGGGCAGAGTGATGGGGAAGTAATGTCAGAGTGATGGGGTAGTCACGTCAGAGTGATGGGGACAATAATGTCAGAGTGACAGGGTAGTAATGTCACAGTGATGGGGGTAGAAATGTCAGAGTCATGGGGATAGAAATGTCAGAGTGATGGGGATAGAAATGTCAGAGTGATGGGGAAGTAATGTCAGACTGACGGGGACAGTAATGTCAGAGTGATGGGGGTAGTAATGTCAGAGTGATTGGGACAGTAATGTCAGAGTGATGGGGGTAGTAATGACAGAGTGATTGGGTAGTAATGTCAGAGCGATGGGGTAGTAATGTCAGAGTGATGGGGACAGTAATATCAGAGTGATAGGGACAGTATGACAGAGTGATGGGGTAGTAATGTCAGAGTTATGGGGTGGTAATGTCAGAATGATGGGGTAGTAACGTCAGATGATGGGGGAGTAATGTCAGAGTGATGGGGATAGAAATGTCAGAGTGATGGGGGTAGTAATGTCTGAGAGATGGGGACAGTAATGACAGAGTGATGGGATAGTAATGTCAGAGTGATGGGGGTAGTAATGTCAGACAGATGGGTTAGTAATGTCAGAGTGATGGGGATTGAAATGTCAGAGTGATGGGGAAGTAATGTCAGAGTGATGGGGACAGTAATGTCAGAGTGATGGGGGTAGTAATGTCAGAGTGATGGGGACAGTAATGACAGAGTGATGGGGTAGTAATGTCAGAGCGATGGGGTAGTAATGTCAGAGTGATGGGGGTAGTAATGTCCGAGTGATGGGATAGCAATGTCAGAGTGATGGGGACAGCAATCACAGAGTGATGGGACAGTAATGTCAGAGTGATGGGGACAGTAATGTCAGAGTGACAGGGTATTAATGTCAGAGTGATAGGTGTAGTAATGTCAGAGTGATGGGGAAGCAATGTCAAAGTGATAGGGACAGTAATGTCAGAGTGATGGGGTAGTCATGTCAGAGTGATGGGGACAATAATGTCAGAGTGACAGGGTAGTAATGTTAGAGTGATGAGGACAGTAATGTCACAGTAATGGGGAGAGTAATGTCAGAGTAATGGGGATAGTAATGTCAGAGTGATGGGACAGTAATGTCAGAGTGACAGGGTATTAATGTCAGATGATGGCGTAGTAATGTCAGAGTGATGGGGGTAGAAATGTCAGAGTGACGGGGGTAGAAATGTCAGAGTGACTGGGTAGTAATGTCAGAGTGATAGGGAAGTAATGTCAGAGTGATGGGGAGAGTAATATCAGAGTGATGGGGACAGTAATGACAGAGTGATGGGGACAGTAATGTCAGAGTGATGGGACAGTAATGTCACAGTAATGGGGGTAGTAATGTGAGAGTGACAGGGTATTAATGTCAGAGTGATGGGGGTAGTAATGTCATATGATGGGTTAGTAATGTCAGAGTGATGGGGGTAGAAATTTCAGAGTGATGGGGGTAGTAATGTCTGAGAGATGGGGACAGTAATGACAGAGTGATGGGATAGTAATGTCAGAGTGATGGGGACAGAAATGTCAGAGTGATGCGACAGTAATGTCAGAGTGATGGGGACAGTAATGTCAGAGTGACAGGGTATTAATGTCAGAGTGATGGGGACAGTAATGTCAGACAGATGGGTTAGTAATGTCAGACTGATGGGGATAGTAATGTCAGAGTGATGGGGAAGCAATGTCAGAGTGATAGGGTAGTAATGTCAGAGTGATGGGGGTAGTAATGTCAGAGTGATGGGGACAGTAATGTCAGAGTGATGGGAACAGTAATGACAGAGTGATGGGGTAGTAATCTCAGAGTGATGGGGTAGTAACGTCAGCGTGATGGGGGTAGAAATGTCAGAGTGTTGGGGTAGTAATGTCAGAGTGATGGGGGTAGAAAGGGCAGAGTGATGGGGAAGTAATGTCAGAGTGATGGGGTACTCACGTCAGAGTGATGGGGACAATAATGTCAGAGTGACAGGGTAGTAATGTCAGAGTGATGGGGGTAGAAATGTCAGAGTCATGGGGATAGAAATGTCAGAGTAATGGGGATAGTAATGTCAGAGTGATGGGACAGTAATGTCAGAGTGACAGGGTATTAATGTCAGAGTGATGGGGGTAGTAATGTCAGACAGGTGGGTTAGTAATGTCAGAGTGATGGGGATAGAAATGTCAGAGTGATGGGGAAGTAATGTCAGACTGACGGGGACAGTAATGTCAGAGTGATGGGGGTAGTAATGACAGAGTGATTGGGTAGTAATGTCAGAGTGATGGGGTAGTAATGTCAGAGTGATGGGGACAGTAATGTCAGAGTGATGGGGGTAGTAATGTCAGAGTGATGGGGACAGTAATGACAGAGTGATGGGGTAGTAATGTCAGAGCGATGGGGTAGTAATGTCAGAGTGATGGGGGTAGTAATGTCCGAGTGATGGGATAGCAATGTCAGAGTGATGGGGACAGCAATCACAGAGTGATGGGACAGTAATGTCAGAGTGATGGGGACAGTAATGTCAGAGTGACAGGGTATTAATGTCAGAGTGATAGGTGTAGTAATGTCAGAGTGATGGGGAAGCAATGTCAAAGTGATAGGAACAGTTATGTCAGAGTGATGGGGGTAGTAATGTCAGAGTGATGGGGACAGTAATGACAGAGTGATGGGATAGTAATGTCCGAGTGATGAGGACAGTAATGTCAGAGTGATGGGGACAGTAATGACAGAGTGATGGGGTAGTAATCTCAGAGTGATGGGGTAGTAACGTCAGGGTGATGGGGGTAGAAATGTCAGACTGATGGGGAAGTAATGTCAGACTGACGGGGACATTAATGTCAGAGTCATGGGGATAGTAATGTCAGAGTAATGGGGATAGTAATGTCAGAGTGATGGGACAGTAATGTCAGAGTCATGGGGATAGTAATGTCAGAGTGATGGGGAAGCAATGTCAGAGTGATAGGGTAGTAATGTCAGAGTGATGGGGTAGTCATGTCAGAGTGATGGGGACAATAATGTCAGAGTGACAGGGTAGTAATGTTAGAGTGATGAGGACAGTAATGTCACAGTAATGGGGAGAGTAATGTCAGAGTAATGGGGATAGTAATGTCAGAGTGATGGGACAGTAATGTCAGAGTGACAGGGTATTAATGTCAGATGATGGCGTAGTAATGTCAGAGTGATGGGGGTAGAAATGTCAGAGTGACGGGGTAGTAATGTCAGAGTGATAGGGAAGTAATGTCAGAGTGATGGGGAGAGTAATATCAGAGTGATGGGGACAGTAATGACAGAGTGATGGGGACAGTAATGTCAGAGTGATGGGACAGTAATGTCACAGTAATGGGGGTAGTAATGTCAGAGTGACAGGGTATTAATGTCAGAGTGATGGGGGTAGTAATGTCATATGATGGGTTAGTAATGTCAGAGTGATGGGGGTAGAAATTTCAGAGTGATGGGGGTAGTAATGTCTGAGAGATGGGGACAGTAATGACAGAGTGATGGGATAGTAATGTCAGAGTGATGGGGACAGAAATGTCAGAGTGATGGGACAGTAATGTCAGAGTGATGGGGACAGTCATGTCAGAATGACAGGGTACTAATGTCAGAGTGATGGGGGTAGTAATGTCAGACAGATGGGTTAGTAATGTCAGACTGATGGGGATAGTAATGTCAGAGTGATGGGGAAGCAATGTCAGAGTGATAGGGACAGTAATGTCAGAGTGATGGGGGTAGTAATGTCAGAGTGATGGGAACAGTAATGACAGAGTGATGGGATAGTAATGTCCAAGTGATGAGGACAGTAATGTCAGAGTGATGGGGACAGTAATGTCAGAGTGATAGGGACAGTATGACAGAGTGATGGGATAGTAATGTCAGAGTAATGGGGATAGTAATGTCAGAGTGATGGGACAGTAATGTCAGAGTGACAGGGTATTAATGTCAGAGTGATGGGGGTAGTAATGTCAGACAGATGGGTTAGTAATGTCAGAGTGATGGGGATTGAAATGTCAGAGTGATGGGGAAGTAATGTCAGAGTGATGGGGACAGTAATGTCAGAGTGATGGGTGTAGTAATGTCAGAGTGATGGGGACAGTAATGACAGAGTGATGGGGTAGTAATGTCAGAGCGATGGGGTAGTAATGTCAGAGTGATGGGGGTAGTAATGTCCGAGTGATGGGATAGCAATGTCAGAGTGATGGGGACAGCAATCACAGAGTGATGGGACAGTAATGTCAGAGTGATGGGGACAGCAATCACAGAGTGATGGGACAGTAATGTCAGAGTGATGGGGACAGTAATGTCAGAGTGATGGGGGTAGTAATGTCAGAGTGATGGGGACAGTAATGTCAGAGTGATAGGGACAGTATGACAGAGTGATGGGGGTAGAAATGTCAGATGATGGGGTAGTAATATCAGAGTGATGGGGACAGTAATTACAGAGTAATGGGGACAGTAATGTCAGAGTGATGGGACAGTAATGTCAGAGTGATGGGACAGTAATGTCACAGTAATGGGGGTAGTAATGTCAGAGTGACAGGGTATTAATGTCAGAGTGATGGGGGTAGTAATGTCAGACAGATGGGTTAGTAATGTCAGACTGATGGGGACAGTAATGTCAGAGTGATGGGGAAGCAATGTCAGAGTGATAGGGACAGTAATGTCAGAGTGATGGGGACTGTAATGACAGAGTGATTGGGTAGTAATCTCAGAGTGATGGGGTAGTAACGTCAGGGTGATGGGGGTAGAAATGTCAGAGTGATGGGGTAATAATGTCAGAGTAATGGGGGTAGAAAGGGCAGAGTGATGGGGAAGTAATGTCAGAGTGATGGGACAGTAATGTCAGAGTCATGGGGATAGTATTGTCAGAGTAATGGGGATAGTAATGTCAGAGTGATGGGTCAGTAATGTCAGAGTGACAGGGTATTAATGTCAGAGTGATGGGGGTAGTAATGTCAGACAGATGGGTTAGTAATGTCAGAGTGATGGGGATAGAAATGTCAGAGTGATGGGGATAGTAAAGTCAGAGTGATGGGACAGTAATGTCAGAGCGACAGGGTATTAATGTCAGAGTAATGGGGGTAGTAATGTCAGACAGATGGGTTAGCAATGTCAGAGTGATGGGGATAGAAATGTCAGAGTGATGGGGAAGTAATGTCAGAGTGATGGGACAGTAATGTCAGAGTCATGGGGATAGTAATGTCAGAGTAATGGGGATAGTAATGTCAGAGTGATGGGAAAGCAATGTCAGAGTGATAGGGTAGTAATGTCAGAGTGATGGGGTAGTCATGTCAGAGTGATGGGGACAATAATGTCAGAGTGACAGGGTAGTAATGTTAGAGTGATGAGGACAGTAATGTCACAGTAATGGGGAGAGTAATGTCAGAGTAATGGGGATAGTAATGTCAGAGTGATGGGACAGTAATGTCAGAGTGACAGGGTATTAATGTCAGATGATGGCGTAGTAATGTCAGAGTGATGGGGGTAGAAATGTCAGAGTGACGGGGTAGTAATGTCAGAGTGATAGGGAAGTAATGTCAGAGTGATGGGGAGAGTAATATCAGAGTGATGGGGACAGTAATGACAGAGTGATGGGGACAGTAATGTCAGAGTGATGGGACAGTAATGTCACAGTAATGGGGGTAGTAATGTCAGAGTGACAGGGTATTAATGTCAGAGTGATGGGGGTAGTAATGTCATATGATGGGGTAGTAATGTCAGAGTGATGGGGGTAGAAATTTCAGAGTGATGGGGGTAGAAATGTCAGAGTGATGGTGGTAAGTAATGTCTGAGAGATGGGGACAGTAATGACAGAGTGATGGGATAGTAATGTCGGAGTGATGGGGACAGAAATGTCAGAGTGATGCGACAGTAATGTCAGAGTGATGGGGACAGTAATGTCAGAGTGACAGGGTATTAATGTCAGAGTGATGGGGACAGTAATGTCAGACAGATGGGTTAGTAATGTCAGACTGATGGGGATAGTAATGTCAGAGTGATGGGGAAGCAATGTCAGAGTGATAGGGTAGTAATGTCAGAGTGATGGGGGTAGTAATGTCAGAGTGATGGGGACAGTAATGTCAGAGTGATGGGAACAGTAATGACAGAGTGATGGGGTAGTAATCTCAGAGTGATGGGGTAGTAACGTCAGCGTGATGGGGGTAGAAATGTCAGAGTGTTGGGGTAGTAATGTCAGAGTGATGGGGGTAGAAAGGGCAGAGTGATGGGGAAGTAATGTCAGAGTGATGGGGTAGTCACGTCAGAGTGATGGGGACAATAATGTCAGAGTGACAGGGTAGTAATGTCAGAGTGATGGGGGTAGAAATGTCAGAGTCATGGGGATAGAAATGTCAGAGTGATGGGGATAGAAATGTCAGAGTGATGGGGAAGTAATGTCAGACTGACGGGGACAGTAATGTCAGAGTGATGGGGGTAGTAATGTCAGAGTGATTGGGACAGTAATGTCAGAGTGATGGGGGTAGTAATGACAGAGTGATTGGGTAGTAATGTCAGAGCGATGGGGTAGTAATGTCAGAGTGATGGGGACAGTAATATCAGAGTGATAGGGACAGTATGACAGAGTGATGGGGTAGTAATGTCAGAGTTATGGGGTGGTAATGTCAGAATGATGGGGTAGTAACGTCAGATGATGGGGGAGTAATGTCAGAGTGATGGGGATAGAAATGTCAGAGTGATGGGGGTAGTAATGTCTGAGAGATGGGGACAGTAATGACAGAGTGATGGGATAGTAATGTCAGAGTGATGGGGGTAGTAATGTCAGACAGATGGGTTAGTAATGTCAGAGTGATGGGGATTGAAATGTCAGAGTGATGGGGAAGTAATGTCAGAGTGATGGGGACAGTAATGTCAGAGTGATGGGGGTAGTAATGTCAGAGTGATGGGGACAGTAATGACAGAGTGATGGGGTAGTAATGTCAGAGCGATGGGGTAGTAATGTCAGAGTGATGGGGGTAGTAATGTCCGAGTGATGGGATAGCAATGTCAGAGTGATGGGGACAGCAATCACAGAGTGATGGGACAGTAATGTCAGAGTGATGGGGACAGTAATGTCAGAGTGACAGGGTATTAATGTCAGAGTGATAGGTGTAGTAATGTCAGAGTGATGGGGAAGCAATGTCAAAGTGATAGGGACAGTAATGTCAGAGTGATGGGGTAGTCATGTCAGAGTGATGGGGACAATAATGTCAGAGTGACAGGGTAGTAATGTTAGAGTGATGAGGACAGTAATGTCACAGTAATGGGGAGAGTAATGTCAGAGTAATGGGGATAGTAATGTCAGAGTGATGGGACAGTAATGTCAGAGTGACAGGGTATTAATGTCAGATGATGGCGTAGTAATGTCAGAGTGATGGGGGTAGAAATGTCAGAGTGACGGGGGTAGAAATGTCAGAGTGACTGGGTAGTAATGTCAGAGTGATAGGGAAGTAATGTCAGAGTGATGGGGAGAGTAATATCAGAGTGATGGGGACAGTAATGACAGAGTGATGGGGACAGTAATGTCAGAGTGATGGGACAGTAATGTCACAGTAATGGGGGTAGTAATGTGAGAGTGACAGGGTATTAATGTCAGAGTGATGGGGGTAGTAATGTCATATGATGGGTTAGTAATGTCAGAGTGATGGGGGTAGAAATTTCAGAGTGATGGGGGTAGTAATGTCTGAGAGATGGGGACAGTAATGACAGAGTGATGGGATAGTAATGTCAGAGTGATGGGGACAGAAATGTCAGAGTGATGCGACAGTAATGTCAGAGTGATGGGGACAGTAATGTCAGAGTGACAGGGTATTAATGTCAGAGTGATGGGGACAGTAATGTCAGACAGATGGGTTAGTAATGTCAGACTGATGGGGATAGTAATGTCAGAGTGATGGGGAAGCAATGTCAGAGTGATAGGGTAGTAATGTCAGAGTGATGGGGGTAGTAATGTCAGAGTGATGGGGACAGTAATGTCAGAGTGATGGGAACAG
>NW_027274705.1:0-85689 GCF_030028105.1 Mobula birostris | reverse complement strand
CTCTTTAATGGAGAGTTGTGTGTGCGGGCTAAATCGAGGCTGAGTGTCACTCTTTAACGGAGTGCGGCGTGTGCGGGTTGAATCGATGCTGAGTGCAGTGTCGCTCTTTAACTGAGAGTTGTGTGTGCGGGCTGAATCGAGGCTGAGTGTCGCTCCTTAATGGAGAGTGGCATCTGCGGGCTGAATCGAGGCTGAGTGTCGTTCTTTAAACGGAGAGTGGTGTGTGCGGGCTGAATTTAGGCTGAGTGTCGCTCTTTAACGGAGAGTGGTGTGTGCGGGCTAAATCGAGGCTGAGTGTAACTCTTTAACCGAGAGTGGCGTGTGCGGGCTGACTCGTGGTTGAGTGTCGTTCTTTAATGGAAAGTGTCGTGTGTGGGCCGAATCGAGGCTGAGTGTCGCTCTTTAACGGAGAGTGGCATATGCGGGCTGAATCGAGGCTGAGTGTCACTCTTTAATGGAGAGTGGCGTGTGAGGGCTGAATCGAGGCTGAGTGCAGTGTCCCTCTTTAATGGAGAGTGGCGTGTGCGGGCTGAGTCGAGGCTGAGTGTCCCTCTTTAACGGACAGTGGTGTGTGCGGGCTGAAACGAGGCTGAGTGTCACTCTTTAAAGTAGAGTGGTGTGTGCAGGTTGAATCGAGGCTGTGTGTCGCTCTTTAACGGAGAATGGCATGTGCGGGCTGAATCGAGGCTGAGTGTCATCCTTTAACGGACAGGGTGTGCGTGCTAAATCAAGGCTGAGTGTCACTCTTTAACGGAGTGTTGTGTGTGAGGACTGAATCGAGGCTGAGTGTCACTATGTAACGAGGAGTGTGTGCGGGCTAATTCGAGGCTGAGTGTTACTCTTTAACAGAGAGTGGCGTGTGCGGGTTGAATCGAGGCTGAGTGCAGTGTCGCTCTTTAACGGCGAGTGGTGTGTGCGGGCTGAATCGAGGCTGTGTGTCGCTCTTTAATGGAGAGAGACGTGTGCGGGTTGAATCGAGGCTGAGTGTCACTCTTTAACCGAGAGTGGTGTGTGTGGGGCTGAATCGAGGCTAAAGTGTCGCTCCTTAATGGAGAGTGGCGTGTGCGGGCTGAATCGAGGATGAGTGCAGTGTCCCCTCTTTAACGGAGAGCAGCGTGTGCGGGCTGAGTCGAGGCTGAGTGTCCCTCTTTAACGGACAGCGGTGTGTGCGGGCTAAAACGAGCTGAGTGTCACTCTTTAAAGTAGAGTGGTGTGTGCGGGTTGAATCGAGGCTGTGTGTCGCTCTTTAACGGAGAATGGCGTGTGCGGGCTGAATCGAGGCTGAGAGTCACCCTTTAACGGAGAGTGTGTGCAGGCTAATTCGAGGCTGAGTGTTACTCTTTAACAGAGAGTGGCGTGTGCGGGTTGATTCGAGGCTGAGTGCAGTGTCGCTCTTTAACGGCGAGTGGTGTGTGCGGGCTGAATTGAGGCTGTGTGTCGCTCTTTAACGGAGAATTGTGTGTGCGGGCTGAATCGAGGCTGAGTGTCGCTCTTTAAGGAGAGTGGCGTGTGCGGGCTGAACCAAGGCTGAGTGTCACTCTTTAACGGAGTGTTTTGTGTGCGGACTGAATCGAGGCTGAGTGTCGCTCTTTAACGGAGAGTGGTGTGTGCGGGCTGAATCGAGGCTGTCTGTTGCTCTTTAATGGAGAGTTGTGTGTGCGGGCTAAATCGAGGCTGAGTGGCACTCTTTAACGGAGAGCGGCGTATGCGGGTTGAATCGATGCTGAGTGCAGTGTCGCTCTTTAACGGAGAGTAGTGTGTGCGGGCTGAATCGAGGCTGAGTGTGGCTCCTTAATGCAGAGTGGCGTCTGCGGGCTGAATCGAGGCTGAGTGTCGCTCTTTAACGGAGAGTGGTGTGTGTGGGCTGAATCGAGGCTGAGTGTCGCTCTTTAACGGAGAGTGGTGTGTGCGTCTGAATCGAGGCTTAGTGTCGTTCTTTAACGGAGAGTGTGTGCGGGCTAAATCGAGGCTGAGTGTAACTCTTTAACCGAGAGTGGCGTGTGCGGGCTGAATCGTGGTTGAGTGTCGTTCTTTAACGGAGAGTGGCATATGCGGGCTGAATCGAGACTGAGTGTCACTCTTTAACGGAGAGTGGCGTCTGCAGGCTGAATCGAGGCTGAGTGCAGTGTCCCTCTTTAACGGAGAGTGTGTGCGGGCTGAGTCGAGGCTGAGTGTCCCTCTTTAACGGACAGTGGTGTGTGCGGGCTAAAACGAGGCTGAGTGTCACTCTTTAAATGAGAGTGGTGTGTGCGGGCTGAGTCGAGGCTGAGTGTCGCTCTTTAACGGGGAGCGCGTGTGCGGGTTGAATGGAGACTGAGTGTCGCTCTTTAACGGAGAGCGTGCTGTGCTGGCGGAATCGAGGCTGAGTGTCGCTCTTTAACGGAGAGTGTGTGCAGGCTAAATCGAGGCTGAGTGTCACTCTTTAACCGAGTGTGGTGTGCGCAGGCTGAATCGAGGCTGAGTGTCCCTCTTTAACGGACAGTGGTGTGTGCGGGCTAAAACGAGGCTGAGTGTCACTCTTTAAAGGAGACTGGCGTGTGCGGGTTGAATCGAGGCTGTTTGTCGCTCTTTAACGGAGAATGCTGTGTGCGGTCTGAATCGAGGCTGAGTGTCGCTCTTTAACGGAGAGTGGCGTGTGCGGGCTGAACCAAGGCTGAGTGTCACTCTTTAACGAAGTGTTTTGCGTGCGGACTGAATCGAGGCTGGAGTGTCACTCTGTAACGAGGAGTGTGTGCGGGTTAAATCGAGGCTGAGTGTCGCTCTTTTAACGGAGAGTGGTGTGTGCGGGCTGAATCGAGGCTGAGGGTCGCTTTTTAACGGAGAGTGGCGTGTGCGGGCTGAATCAAGGCTGAGTGTCACTCTTTAAAGAAGTGTTTTGTGTGCGGACTGAATCGAGGCTGAGTGTCACTCTGTAACGAGGAGTGTGTGCGGGCTAAATCGAGGCTGAGTGTCGCTCTTTAACAGAGAGTGGTGTGTGCGGGCTGAATCGAGGCTGTGTGTCGCTCTTTAACGGAGAGTTGTGGGAGTTGTGTGTGCGGGCTAAATCGAGGCTGAGTGTCACTCTTTAACGGAGAGCAGCGGTGTGCGATTTGAATCGATGCTGATTGCAGTGTCGCTCTTTAACGGAGAGTAGAGTGTGCGGGCTGAATCGAGGCTGAGTGTCGCTCCTTAATGGAGAGTGGCGTCTGCGGGCTGAATCGAGGCTGAGTGTCGCTCTTTAACGGAGTGTTGTGTGTGAGGACTGAATCGAGGCTGAGTGTCACTATGTAACGAGAAGTGTGTGCGGGCTGAATCGAGGCAGAGTGTCGCTCTTTAACGGCGAGTGGTGTGTGCGGGCTGAATCGAGGCTGGGTGTCGCTCTTTAACGGAGAGTTGTGTGTGCGGGCTAAATCGAGGCTGAGTGTCACTCTTTAACGGGGAGTGGCGTGTGTGGGTTGAATCGAGGCAGAGTGTCGCTGTTTAATGGAGAGTGGCGTATGCGGGCTGAATCGAGGCTGAGTGTCACTCTTTAACAGAGAGTGGCGTCTGCGGGCTGAATCGAGGCTGAGTGCAGTGTCCCTCTTTAACGGACAGTGGTGTGTGCGGGCTAAAACGAGGCTGAGTGTCACTCTTTGAAGGAGACTGGCGTGTGCGGGTTGAATCGAGGCTGTGTGTCGCTCTTTAACGGAGAATGGCGTGTGCGGACTGAATCGAGGCTGAGTGTCGCTTTTTAACGGAGAGTTGCGTGTGCGGGCTGAATCAAGGCTGAGTGTCACTCTTTAACGGAGTGTTTTGTGTGCGGGCTGAATCGAGGCTGTGTGTCGCTCTTTAACGGAGAGTTGTGTGTGCGGGCTAAATCGAGGCTGAGTGTCACTCTTTAACGGAGAGCGGCGTCTGCGGGTTGAATCAAGGCTGAGTGTCACTCTTTAACGGAGAGTGGTGTGTGCGGGCTGAATCGAGGCTGTGTGTCGCACTTTAACGGGGAGTGGCGTGTGTGGGTTGAATCGAGGCTGAGTGTCGCTCCTTAATGGAGAGTGGCGTATGCGGGCTGAATCGAGGCTGAGTGCAGTGTCCCTCTTTAACGGAGAGTGGCGTGTGCGGGCTGAGCCGAGGCTGAGTGTCCCTCTTTAACGGACAGTGGTGTGTGTGGGCTAAAACGAGGCTGAGTGTCACTCTTTAAAGGAGACTGGTGTGTGCGGTTTGAATCGAGGCTGTGTGTCGCTCTTTAACGGAGAATGGCGTGTGCGGGCTGAATCGAGGCTGAGTGTCGCTTTTTAACGGAGAGTGGCGTGTGCGGGCTGAATCAAGGCTGAGTGTCACTCTTTAACGGAGTGTTTTGTGTGCGGACTGAATCGAGGCTGAGTGTCACTCTGTAACGAGGAGTGTGTGCGGGCTAAATCGAGGCTGAGTGTCGCTCTTTAACGGAGAGTGGTGTGTGCGGGCTGAATTGAGGCTGTGTGTCGCTCTTTAATGGAGAGTTGTGTGTGCGGGCTAAATCGAGGCTGAGTGTCACTCTTTAACGGAGTGCGGCGTGTGCGGGTTGAATCGATGCTGAGTGCAGTGTCGCTCTTTAACTGAGAGTTGTGTGTGCGGGCTGAATCGAGGCTGAGTGTCGCTCCTTAATGGAGAGTGGCATCTGCGGGCTGAATCGAGGCTGAGTGTCGTTCTTTAACGGAGAGTGGTGTGTGCGGGCTGAATTTAGGCTGAGTGTCGCTCTTTAACGGAGAGTGGTGTGTGCGGGCTAAATCGAGGCTGAGTGTAACTCTTTAACCGAGAGTGGCGTGTGCGGGCTGACTCGTGGTTGAGTGTCGTTCTTTAATGGAAAGTGTCGTGTGTGGGCCGAATCGAGGCTGAGTGTCGCTCTTTAACGGAGAGTGGCATATGCGGGCTGAATCGAGGCTGAGTGTCACTCTTTAATGGAGAGTGGCGTGTGAGGGCTGAATCGAGGCTGAGTGCAGTGTCCCTCTTTAATGGAGAGTGGCGTGTGCGGGCTGAGTCGAGGCTGAGTGTCCCTCTTTAACGGACAGTGGTGTGTGCGGGCTGAAACGAGGCTGAGTGTCACTCTTTAAAGTAGAGTGGTGTGTGCAGGTTGAATCGAGGCTGTGTGTCGCTCTTTAACGGAGAATGGCATGTGCGGGCTGAATCGAGGCTGAGTGTCATCCTTTAACGGACAGGGTGTGCGTGCTAAATCAAGGCTGAGTGTCACTCTTTAACGGAGTGTTGTGTGTGAGGACTGAATCGAGGCTGAGTGTCACTATGTAACGAGGAGTGTGTGCGGGCTAATTCGAGGCTGAGTGTTACTCTTTAACAGAGAGTGGCGTGTGCGGGTTGAATCGAGGCTGAGTGCAGTGTCGCTCTTTAACGGCGAGTGGTGTGTGCGGGCTGAATCGAGGCTGTGTGTCGCTCTTTAATGGAGAGAGACGTGTGCGGGTTGAATCGAGGCTGAGTGTCACTCTTTAACCGAGAGTGGTGTGTGTGGGCTGAATCGAGGCTAAGTGTCGCTCCTTAATGGAGAGTGGCGTGTGCGGGCTGAATCGAGGATGAGTGCAGTGTCCCTCTTTAACGGAGAGCAGCGTGTGCGGGCTGAGTCGAGGCTGAGTGTCCCTCTTTAACGGACAGCGGTGTGTGCGGGCTAAAACGAGGCTGAGTGTCACTCTTTAAAGTAGAGTGGTGTGTGCGGGTTGAATCGAGGCTGTGTGTCGCTCTTTAACGGAGAATGGCGTGTGCGGGCTGAATCGAGGCTGAGAGTCACCCTTTAACGGAGAGTGTGTGCAGGCTAATTCGAGGCTGAGTGTTACTCTTTAACAGAGAGTGGCGTGTGCGGGTTGATTCGAGGCTGAGTGCAGTGTCGCTCTTTAACGGCGAGTGGTGTGTGCGGGCTGAATTGAGGCTGTGTGTCGCTCTTTAACGGAGAATGGCGTGTGCGGGCTGAATCGAGGCTGAGTGTCACTCTGTAACGAGGAGTGTGTGCGGGCTAAATCGAGGCCGAGTGTCGCTCTTTAACGGAGCGTGGTGTGTGCGCGCTAAATTGAGGCTGAGTGTCACTCTTTAATGGAGAGATACGTGTGCGGGTTGAATCGAGGCTGTGTGTCACTCTTTATCCGAGAGTGGTGTGTGTGGGCTGAATCGAGGCTAAGTGTCGCTCCTTAATGGAGAGTGGCGTGTGCGGGCTGAATCGAGGATGAGTGCAGTGTCCCTCTTTAACGGAGAGCAGCGTGTGCGGGCTGAGTCGAGGCTGAGTGTCCCTCTTTAACGGACAGTGGTGTGTGCGGGCTGAAACGAGGCTGAGTGTCACTCTTTAAAGGAGACTGGCGTGTGCGGGTTGAATCGAGGCAGTGTGTCGCTCTTTAACGGAGAATGGCGTGTGCGGGCTGAATCGAGGCTAAGTGTCGCTTTTTAACGGAGAGTGGCGTGTGCGGGCTGAATCAAGGCTGAGTGTCACTCTTTAACGGAGTGTTTTGTGTGCGGACTGAATCGAGGCTGAGTGTCACTCGGTAACGAGGAGTGTGTGCGGGCTAAATCGAGGCTGAGTGTCGCTCTTTAACGGAGAGTGGTGTGTGCGGGCTGAATCGAGGCTATGTGTCACTCTTTAACGGAGAGCAGCGTGTGCGGGTTGAATCGATGCTGATTGCAGTGTCGCTCCTTAATGGAGAGTGGCCTCTGCGGGCTGAATCGAGGCTGAGTGTCGCTCTTTAAAGGAGAGTGGTGTGTGCGGGCTGAATCGAGGCTGAGTGTCGCTCTTTAACGGAGAGTGGTGTGTGCGGGTTGAATCGAGGCTGAGTGTCGCTCCTTAATGGAGAGTGGCGTCTGCGGGCTGAATCGAGGCTGAGTGTCGCTCTTTAACGGAGAGTGGTGTGTACGGGCTGAATCGAGGCTGAGTGTCGCTCTTTAACGGAGAGTGGTGTGTGCGGGCTGAATCGAGGCTTAGTGTAACTCTTTAACCGAGAGTGGAGTGTGCGGGCTGAATCGTGGTTGAGTGTCGTTCTTTAATGGAAAGTGGCGTCTGTGGGCCGAATCGAGGCTGAGTGTCGCTCTTTAACGGAGAGTGGCACATGCGGGCTGAATCGAGGCTGAGTGTCACTCTTTAATGGAGTGTGGCGTCTGCGGTCTGAATCGAGGCTGAGTACAGTGTCCCTCTTTAACGGAGAGTTTGTGCGGGCTGAGTCGAGGCTGAGTGTCCCTCTTTAACAGACAGTGGTGTGTGCGGGCTAAATCGAGGCTGAGTGTCACTCTTTAAATGAGAGTGGTGTGTGCGGGCTAAAACGAGGCTGAGTGTCACTCTTTAAAGTAGAGTGGTGTGTGCGGGTTGAATCGAGGCTGTGTGTCGCTCTTTAACGGAGAATGGTGTGTGCGGGCTGAATCGAGGCTGAGTGTCACCCTTTAACGGAGAGTGTGTGCAGGCTAATTCGAGGCTGAGTGTTACTCTTTAACAGAGAGTGGCGTGTGCGGGTTGATTCGAGGCTGAGTGCAGTGTCGCTCTTTAACGGCGAGTGGTGTGTGCGGGCTGAATCGAGGCTGTGTGTCGCTCTTTAATGGAGAGAGACGTGTGCGGGTTGAATCGAGGCTGAGTGTCACTCTTTAACCGAGAGTGGTGTGTGTGGGCTGAATCGAGGCTAAGTGTCGCTCCTTAATGGAGAGTGGCGTGTGCGGGCTGAATCGAGGATGAGTGCAGTGTTCCTCTTTAACGGAGAGCAGCGTGTGCGGGCTGAGTCGAGGCTGAGTGTCCCTCTTTAACGGACAGCTGTGTGTGCGGGCTAAAACGAGGCTGAGTGTCACTCTTTAAAGTAGAGTGGTGTGTGCGGGTTGAATCGAGGCTGTGTGTCGCTCTTTAACGGAGAATGGCGTGTGCGGGCTGAATCGAGGCTGAGTGTCACCCTTTAACGGAGAGTGTGTGCAGGCTAATTCGAGGCTGAGTGTTACTCTTTAACAGAGAGTGGCGTGTGCGGGTTGATTCGAGGCTGAGTGCAGTGTCGCTCTTTAACGGCGAGTGGTGTGTGCGGGCTGAATTGAGGCTGTGTGTCGCTCTTTAACGGAGAATGGCGTGTGCGGGCTGAATCGAGGCTGAGTGTCACTCTGTAACGAGGAGTGTGTGCGGGCTAAATCGAGGCTGAGTGTCGCTCTTTAACGGAGCGTGGTGTGTGCGCGCTAAATTGAGGCTGAGTGTCACTCTTTAATGGAGAGAGACGTGTGCGGGTTGAATCGAGGCTGAGTGTCACTCTTTATCCGAGAGTGGTGTGTGTGGGCTGAATCGAGGCTTAGTGTCGCTCCTTAATGGAGAGTGGCGTGTGCGGGCTGAATCGAGGATGAGTGCAGTGTCCCTCTTTAACGGAGAGCAGCGTGTGCGGGCTGAGTCGAGGCTGAGTGTCCCTCTTTAACGGACAGTGGTGTGTGCGGGCTGAAACGAGGCTGAGTGTCACTCTTTAAAGGAGACTGGCGTGTGCGGGTTGAATCGAGGCAGTGTGTCGCTCTTTAACGGAGAATGGCGTGTGCGGGCTGAATCGAGGCTAAGTGTCGCTTTTTAACGGAAAGTGGCGTGTGCGGGCTGAATCAAGGCTGAGTGTCACTCTTTAACGGAGTGTTTTGTGTGCGGACTGAATCGAGGCTGAGTGTCACTCTGTAACGAGGAGTGTGTGCGGGCTAAATCGAGGCTGAGTGTCGCTCTTTAACGGAGAGTGGTGTGTGCGGGCTGAATCGAGGCTGTGTGTCACTCTTTAACGGAGAGCAGCGTGTGCGGGTTGAATCGATGCTGATTGCAGTGTCGCTCCTTAATGGAGAGTGGCCTCTGCGGGCTGAATCGAGGCTGAGTGTCGCTCTTTAACGGAGAGTGGTGTGTGCGGGCTGAATCGAGGCTGAGTGTCGCTCTTTAACGGAGAGTGGTGTGTGCGGGTTGAATCGAGGCTGAGTGTCGCTCCCTAATGGAGAGTGGCGTCTGCGGGCTGAATCGAGGCTGAGTGTCGCTCTTTAACGGAGAGTGGTGTGTACGGGCTGAATCGAGGCTGAGTGTCGCTCTTTAACGGAGAGTGGTGTGTGCGGGCTGAATCGAGGCTTAGTGTAACTCATTAACCGAGAGTGGAGTGTGCGGGCTGAATCGTGGTTGAGTGTCGTTCTTTAATGGAAAGTGGCGTCTGTGGGCCGAATCGAGGCTGAGTGTCGCTCTTTAACGGAGAGTGGCACATGCGGGCTGAATCGAGGCTGAGTGTCACTCTTTAATGGAGTGTGGCGTCTGCGGTCTGAATCGAGGCTGAGTACAGTGTCCCTCCTTAACGGAGAGTTTGTGCGGGCTGAGTCGAGGCTGAGTGTCCCTCTTTAACAGACAGTGGTGTGTGCGGGCTAAATCGAGGCTGAGTGTCACTCTTTAAATGAGAGTGGTGTGTGCGGGCTAAAACGAGGCTGAGTGTCACTCTTTAAAGTAGAGTGGTGTGTGCGGGTTGAATCGAGGCTGTGTGTCGCTCTTTAACGGAGAATGGCGTGTGCGGGCTGAATCGAGGCTGAGTGTCACCCTTTAACGGAGAGTGTGTGCAGGCTAATTCGAGGCTGAGTGTTACTCTTTAACAGAGAGTGGCGTGTGCGGGTTGATTCGAGGCTGAGTGCAGTGTCGCTCTTTAACGGCGAGTGGTGTGTGCGGGCTGAATTGAGGCTGTGTGTCGCTCTTTAACGGAGAATGGCGTGTGCGGGCTGAACGAGGCTGAGTGTCACTCTGTAACGAGGAGTGTGTGCAGGCTAAATCGAGGCTGAGTGTCGCTCTTTAACGGAGAGTGGTGTGTGCGCGCTAAATTGAGGCTGAGTGTCACTCTTTAATGGAGAGAGACGTGTGCGGGTTGAATCGAGGCTGAGTGTCACTCTTTAACCGAGAGTGGTGTGTGTGGGCTGAATCGAGGCTAAGTGTCGCTCCTTAATGGAGAGTGGCGTGTGCGGGCTGAATCGAGGATGAGTGCAGTGTCCCTCTTTAACGGAGAGCAGCGTGTGCGGGCTGAGTCGAGGCTGAGTGTCCCTCTTTAACGGACAGTGGTGTGTGCGGGCTGAAACGAGGCTGAGTGTCACTCTTTAAAGGAGACTGGCGTGTGCGGGTTGAATCGAGGCAGTGTGTCGCTCTTTAACGGAGAATGGCGTGTGCGGGCTGAATCGAGGCTAAGTGTCGCTTTTTAACGGAGAGTGGCGTGTGCGGGCTGAATCAAGGCTGAGTGTCACTCTTTAACGGAGTGTTTTGTGTGCGGACTGAATCGAGGCTGAGTGTCACTCTGTAACGAGGAGTGTGTGCGGGCTAAATCGAGGCTGAGTGTCGCTCTTTAACGGAGAGTGGTGTGTGCGGGCTGAATCGAGGCTGTGTGTCACTCTTTAACGGAGAGCAGCGTGTGCGGGTTGAATCGATGCTGATTGCAGTGTCGCTCCTTAATGGAGAGTGGCCTCTGCGGGCTGAATCGAGGCTGAGTGTCGCTCTTTAACGGAGAGTGGTGTGTGCGGGCTGAATCGAGGCTGAGTGTCGCTCTTTAACGGAGAGTGGTGTGTGCGGCTGAATCGAGGCTGAGTGTCGCTCCTTAATGGAGAGTGGCGTCTGCGGGCTGAATCGAGGCTGAGTGTCGCTCTTTAACGGAGAGTGGTGTGTACGGGCTGAATCGAGGCTGAGTGTCGCTCTTTAACGGAGAGTGGTGTGTGCGGGCTGAATCGAGGCTTAGTGTAACTCTTTAACCGAGAGTGGAGTGTGCGGGCTGAATCGTGGTTGAGTGTCGTTCTTTAATGGAAAGTGGCGTCTGTGGGCCGAATCGAGGCTGAGTGTCGCTCTTTAACGGAGAGTGGCACATGCGGGCTGAATCGAGGCTGAGTGTCACTCTTTAATGGAGTGTGGCGTCTGCGGTCTGAATCGAGGCTGAGTACAGTGTCCCTCTTTAACGGAGAGTTTGTGCGGGCTGAGTCGAGGCTGAGTGTCCCTCTTTAACAGACAGTGGTGTGTGCGGGCTAAATCGAGGCTGAGTGTCACTCTTTAAATGTGAGTGGTGTGTGCGGGTTGAGTCGAGGCTGAGTGTCGCTCTTTAACGGAGAGCGTGCTGTGCTGGCTGAATCGAGGCTGAGTGTCGCTCTTTAACGGAGAGTGTGTGCAGGCTAAATCGAGGCTGAGTGTCACTCTTTAACGGAGTGTGGTGTGCGCAGGCTGAGTCCAGGCTGAGTGTCGCTGTTTAACGGGGAGTGGCATGTGCAGGCTGAATCGAGGCTGAGTGTCGCTCCTTAATGGACAGTGGTGTGTGCGGGCTAAAACGAGGCTGAGTGTCACTCTTTAAAGGAGACTGGCGTGTGCGGGTTGAATCGAGGCTGTGTGTCGCTCTTTAACGGAGAATTGTGTGTGCGGGCTGAATCGAGGCTGAGTGTCGCTCTTTAAAGGAGAGTGGCGTGTGCGGGCTGAACCAAGGCTGAGTGTCACTCTTTAACGGAGTGTTTTGTGTGCGGACTGAATCGAGGCTGAGTGTCGCTCTTTAACGGAGAGTGGTGTGTGCGGGCTGAATCGAGGCTGTCTGTTGCTCTTTAATGGAGAGTTGTGTGTGCGGGCTAAATCGAGGCTGAGTGGCACTCTTTAACGGAGAGCGGCGTATGCGGGTTGAATCGATGCTGAGTGCAGTGTCGCTCTTTAACGGAGAGTAGTGTGTGCGGGCTGAATCGAGGCTGAGTGTGGCTCCTTAATGCAGAGTGGCGTCTGCGGGCTGAATCGAGGCTGAGTGTCGCTCTTTAACGGAGAGTGGTGTGTGTGGGCTGAATCGAGGCTGAGTGTCGCTCTTTAACGGAGAGTGGTGTGTGCGTCTGAATCGAGGCTTAGTGTCGTTCTTTAACGGAGAGTGTGTGCGGGCTAAATCGAGGCTGAGTGTAACTCTTTAACCGAGAGTGGCGTGTGCGGGCTGAATCGTGGTTGAGTGTCGTTCTTTAACGGAGAGTGGCATATGCGGGCTGAATCGAGACTGAGTGTCACTCTTTAACGGAGAGTGGCGTCTGCAGGCTGAATCGAGGCTGAGTGCAGTGTCCCTCTTTAACGGAGAGTGTGTGCGGGCTGAGTCGAGGCTGAGTGTCCCTCTTTAACGGACAGTGGTGTGTGCGGGCTAAAACGAGGCTGAGTGTCACTCTTTAAATGAGAGTGGTGTGTGCGGGCTGAGTCGAGGCTGAGTGTCGCTCTTTAACGGGGAGCGGCGTGTGCGGGTTGAATGGAGACTGAGTGTCGCTCTTTAACGGAGAGCGTGCTGTGCTGGCGGAATCGAGGCTGAGTGTCGCTCTTTAACGGAGAGTGTGTGCAGGCTAAATCGAGGCTGAGTGTCACTCTTTAACCGAGTGTGGTGTGCGCAGGCTGAATCGAGGCTGAGTGTCCCTCTTTAACGGACAGTGGTGTGTGCGGGCTAAAACGAGGCTGAGTGTCACTCTTTAAAGGAGACTGGCGTGTGCGGGTTGAATCGAGGCTGTTTGTCGCTCTTTAACGGAGAATGCTGTGTGCGGTCTGAATCGAGGCTGAGTGTCGCTCTTTAACGGAGAGTGGCGTGTGCGGGCTGAACCAAGGCTGAGTGTCACTCTTTAACGAAGTGTTTTGCGTGCGGACTGAATCGAGGCTGAGTGTCACTCTGTAACGAGGAGTGTGTGCGGGTTAAATCGAGGCTGAGTGTCGCTCTTTAATGGAGAGTGGTGTGTGCGGGCTGAATCGAGGCTGAGGGTCGCTTTTTAACGGAGAGTGGCGTGTGCGGGCTGAATCAAGGCTGAGTGTCACTCTTTAAAGAAGTGTTTTGTGTGCGGACTGAATCGAGGCTGAGTGTCACTCTGTAACGAGGAGTGTGTGCGGGCTAAATCGAGGCTGAGTGTCGCTCTTTAACAGAGAGTGGTGTGTGCGGGCTGAATCGAGGCTGTGTGTCGCTCTTTAACGGAGAGTTGTGGGAGTTGTGTGTGCGGGCTAAATCGAGGCTGAGTGTCACTCTTTAACGGAGAGCAGCGTGTGCGATTTGAATCGATGCTGATTGCAGTGTCGCTCTTTAACGGAGAGTAGAGTGTGCGGGCTGAATCGAGGCTGAGTGTCGCTCCTTAATGGAGAGTGGCGTCTGCGGGCTGAATCGAGGCTGAGTGTCGCTCTTTAACGGAGAGTGGTGTGTGCGGGCTGAATCGAGGCTGAGTGTCGCTCTTTAACGGAGAGTGGTGTGTGCGGGCTGAATCGAGGCTGAGCGTCGCTCCTTAATGGAGAGTGGCGTCTGCGGGCTGAATCAAGGCTGAGTGTCACTCTTTAACGGAGAGTGGTGTGTACGGGCTGAATCGAGGCTGAGTGTCGCTCTTTAACGGAGAGTGGTGTGTGCGGGTTGAATCGAGGCTTAGTGCAACTCTTTAACCGAGAGTGGTGTGTGCGGGCTGAATCGTGGTTGAGTGTCGTTCTTTAATGGAAAGTGGCGTGTGTGGGCCGAATCGAGGCTGAGTGTCGCTCTTTAACGGAGAGTGGCACATGCGGGCTGAATCGAGGCTGAGTGTCACTCTTTAACGGAGAGTGGCGTCTGCGGTCTGAATCGAGGCTGAGTACAGTGTCCCTCTTTAACGGAGAGTTTGTGCGGGCTGAGTCGAGGCTGAGTGTCCCTCTTTAACAGACAGTGGTGTGTGCGGGATAAATCAAGGCTGAGTGTCACTCTTTAAATGAGAGTGGTGTGTGCGGGTTGAGTCGAGGCTGAGTGTCGCTCTTTAACGGGGAGCGGCGTGTGCGGGTTGAATCGAGGCTGAGTGTCGCTCTTTAACGGAGAGCGTGCTGTGCTGGCTGAATCGAGGCTGAGTGTCACTCTTTAACGGAGTGTGGTGTGCGCAGGCTGAGTCGAGGCTGAGTGTCGCTGTTTAACGGGGAGTGGCGTGTGCAGGCTGAATCGAGGCTGAGTGTCGCTCCTTAATGGACAGTGGTGTGTGCGGGCTAAAACGAGGCTGAGTGTCGCTCCTTAATGGAGAGTGGCGTCTGCGGGCTGAATCGAGGCTGAGTGTCGCTCTTTAACGGAGAGTGGTGTGTGCGGGCTGAATCGAGGCTGAGTGTCGCTCTTTAACGGAGAGTGGTGTGTGTGGGCTGAATCGAGGCTGAGTGTCGCTCTTTAACGGAGAGTGGTGTGTGCGTCTGAATCGATGCTTAGTGTAGTTCTTTAACGGAGAGTGTGTGCGGGCTAAATCGAGGCTGAGTGTAACTCTTTAACCGAGAGTGGCGTGTGCGGGCTGAATCGTGGTTGAGTGTCGTTCTTTAACGGAGAGTGGCATATGCGGGCTGAATCGAGACTGAGTGTCACTCTTTAACGGAGAGTGGCGTCTGCGGGCTGAATCGAGGCTGAGTGCAGTGTCCCTCTTTAACGGAGAGTGTGTGCGGGCTGAGTCGAGGCTGAGTGTCCCTCTTTAACGGACAGTGGTGTGTGCGGGCTAAAACGAGGCTGAGTGTCACTCTTTAAATGAGAGTGGTGTGTGCGGGCTGAGTCGAGGCTGAGTGTCGCTCTTTAACGGGGAGCGGCGTGTGCGGGTTGAATGGAGACTGAGTGTCGCTCTTTAACGGAGAGCGTGCTGTGCTGGCGGAATCGAGGCTGAGTGTCGCTCTTTAACGGAGAGTGTGTGCAGGCTAAATCGAGGCTGAGTGTCACTCTTTAACGGAGTGTGGTGTGCGCAGGCTGAATCGAGGCTGAGTGTCCCTCTTTAACGGACAGTGGTGTGTGCGGGCTAAAACGAGGCTGAGTGTCACTCTTTAAAGGAGACTGGCGTGTGCGGGTTGAATCGAGGCTGTTTGTCGCTCTTTAACGGAGAATGCTGTGTGCGGTCTGAATCGAGGCTGAGTGTCGCTCTTTAACGGAGAGTGGCGTGTGCGGGCTGAACCAAGGCTGAGTGTCACTCTTTAACGGAGTGTTTTGCGTGCGGACTGAATCGAGGCTGAGTGTCACTCTGTAACGAGGAGTGTGTGCGGGTTAAATCGAGGCTGAGTGTCGCTCTTTAACGGAGAGTTGTGTGTGCGGGCTGAATCGAGGCTGAGGGTCGCTTTTTAACGGAGAGTGGCGTGTGCGGGCTGAATCAAGGCTGAGTGTCACTCTTTAACGGAGTGTTTTGTGTGCGGACTGAATCGAGGCTGAGTGTCACTCTGTAACGAGGAGTGTGTGCGGGCTAAATCGAGGCTGAGTGTCGCTCTTTAACAGAGAGTGGTGTGTGCGGGCTGAATCGAGGCTGTGTGTCGCTCTTTAACGGAGAGTTGTGGGAGTTGTGTGTGCGGGCTAAATCGAGGCTGAGTGTCACTCTTTAACGGAGAGCAGCGTGTGCGATTTGAATCGATGCTGATTGCAGTGTCGCTCTTTAACGGAGAGTAGAGTGTGCGGGCTGAATCGAGGCTGAGTGTCGCTCCTTAATGGAGAGTGGCGTCTGCGGGCTGAATCGAGGCTGAGTGTCGCTCTTTAACGGAGAGTGGTGTGTGCGGGCTGAATCGAGGCTGAGTGTCGCTCTTTAACGGAGAGTGGTGTGTGCGGGCTGAATCGAGGCTGAGCGTCGCTCCTTAATGGAGAGTGGCGTCTGCGGGCTGAATCAAGGCTGAGTGTCACTCTTTAACGGAGAGTGGTGTGTGCGGGTTGAATCGAGGCTTAGTGCAACTCTTTAACCGAGAGTGGTGTGTGCGGGCTGAATCGTGGTTGAGTGTCGTTCTTTAATGGAAAGTGGCGTGTGTGGGCCGAATCGAGGCTGAGTGTCGCTCTTTAACGGAGAGTGGCACATGCGGGCTGAATCGAGGCTGAGTGTCACTCTTTAACGGAGAGTGGCGTCTGCGGTCTGAATCGAGGCTGAGTACAGTGTCCCTCTTTAACGGAGAGTTTGTGCGGGCTGAGTCGAGGCTGAGTGTCCCTCTTTAACAGACAGTGGTGTGTGCGGGATAAATCAAGGCTGAGTGTCACTCTTTAAATGAGAGTGGTGTGTGCGGGTTGAGTCGAGGCTGAGTGTCGCTCTTTAACGGGGAGCGGCGTGTGCGGGTTGAATCGAGGCTGAGTGTCGCTCTTTAACGGAGAGCGTGCTGTGCTGGCTGAATCGAGGCTGAGTGTCACTCTTTAACGGAGTGTGGTGTGCGCAGGCTGAGTCGAGGCTGAGTGTCGCTGTTTAACGGGGAGTGGCGTGTGCAGGCTGAATCGAGGCTGAGTGTCGCTCCTTAATGGACAGTGGTGTGTGCGGGCTAAAACGAGGCTGAGTGTCGCTCCTTAATGGAGAGTGGCGTCTGCGGGCTGAATCGAGGCTGAGTGTCGCTCTTTAACGGAGAGTGGTGTGTGCGGGCTGAATCGAGGCTGAGTGTCGCTCTTTAACGGAGAGTGGTGTGTGCGGGCTGAATCGAGGCTGAGCGTCGCTCCTTAATGGAGAGTGGCGTCTGCGGGCTGAATCAAGGCTGAGTGTCACTCTTTAACGGAGAGTGGTGTGTGCGGGCTGAATCGTGGTTGAGTGTCGTTCTTTAATGGAAAGTGGCGTGTGTGGGCCGAATCGAGGCTGAGTGTCGCTCTTTAACGGAGAGTGGCACATGCGGGCTGAATCGAGGCTGAGTGTCAGTCTTTAACGGAGAGTGGCGTCTGCGGTCTGAATCGAGGCTGAGTACAGTGTCCCCTCTTTAACGGAGAGTTTGTGCGGGCTGAGTCGAGGCTGAGTGTCCCTCTTTAACAGACAGTGGTGTGTGCGGGATAAATCAAGGCTGAGTGTCACTCTTTAAATGAGAGTGGAGTGTGCGGGTTGAGTCGAGGCTGAGTGTCGCTCTTTAACGGAGAGTGGTGTGTGCGGGCTGAATCGAGGCTGAGTGTCGCTCTTTAACGGAGAGTGGTGTGTGCGGGCTGAATCGAGGCTGAGCGTCGCTCCTTAATGGAGAGTGGCGTCTGCGGGCTGAATCAAGGCTGAGTGTCACTCTTTAACGGAGAGTGGTGTGTGCGGGCTGAATCGTGGTTGAGTGTCGTTCTTTAATGGAAAGTGGCGTGTGTGGGCCGAATCGAGGCTGAGTGTCGCTCTTTAACGGAGAGTGGCACATGCGGGCTGAATCGAGGCTGAGTGTCAGTCTTTAACGGAGAGTGGCGTCTGCGGTCTGAATCGAGGCTGAGTACAGTGTCCCTCTTTAACGGAGAGTTTGTGCGGGCTGAGTCGAGGCTGAGTGTCCCTCTTTAACAGACAGTGGTGTGTGCGGGATAAATCAAGGCTGAGTGTCACTCTTTAAATGAGAGTGGAGTGTGCGGGTTGAGTCGAGGCTGAGTGTCGCTCTTTAACGGGGAGCGGCGTGTGCGGGTTGAATCGAGGCTGAGTGTCGCTCTTTAACGGAGAGCGTGCTGTGCTGGCTGAATCGAGGCTGAGTGTCACTCTTTAACGGAGTGTGGTGTGCGCAGGCTGAGTCGAGGCTGAGTGTCGCTGTTTAACGGGGAGTGGCGTGTGCAGGCTGAATCGAGGCTGAGTGTCGCTCCTTAATGGACAGTGGTGTGTGCGGGCTAAAACGAGGCTGAGTGTCACTCTTTAAAGGAGACTGGCGTCTGCGGGTTGAATCGAGGCTGTGTGTCGCTCTTTAACGGAGAATGGTGTGTGCGGGCTGAATCGAGGCTGAGTGTCGCTCTTTAACGGAGAGTGGCGTGTGCGGGCTGAACCAAGGCTGAGTGTCACTCTTTAACGGAGTGTTTTGTGTGCGGACTGAATCGAGGCTGAGTGTCGCTCTTTAACGGAGAGTGGTGTGTGCGGGCTGAATCGAGGCTGTGTGTTGCTCTTTAACGGAGAGTTGTGTGTGCGGGCTTAATCGAGGCTGAGTGTCACTCCTTAACGGAGAGCGGCGTATGCGGGTTGAATCGATGCTGAGTGCAGTGTCGCTGTTTAACGGGGAGTGGCGTCTGCAGGCTGAATCGCGGCTGAGTGTGGCTCCTTAATGGCGAGTGGCGTATGCGGGCTGAATCGAGGCTGAGTGTCTCTCTTTAACGGAGAGTGGTGTGTGCGGGCTGAATCGAGGCTGAGTGTCGCTCTTTAACGGAGAGTGGTGTGTGCGTCTGAATCGAGGCTTAGTGTCGCTCTTTAACGGAGAGTGTGTGCGGGCTGAATCGAGGCTGAGAGTCACTCTTTAACGGAGAGTGGCGTCTGCGGGCTGAATCGAGGCTGAGTGCAGTGTCCCTCTTTAACGGAGAGTGTGTGCGGGCTGAGTCGAGGCTGAGTGTCCCTCTTTAACGGACAGTGGTGTGTGCGGGCTAAAACGAGGCTGAGTGTCACTCTTTAAATGAGAGTGGTGTGTGCGGGCTGAGTCGCGGCTGAGTGTCGCTCTTTAACGGGGAGCGGCGTGTGCGGGTTGAATCAAGGCTGTGTGTCGCTCTTTAACGGAGAATGGTGTGTGCGGGCTGAATCGAGGCTGAGTGACGCTCTTTAACGGAGAGTGGCGTGTGCGGGCTGAACCAAGGCTGAGTGTCACTCTTTAACGGAGTGTTTTGTGTGCGGACTGAATCGAGGCTGAGTGTCACTCTGTAACGAGGAGTGTGTGCGGGCTAAATCGAGGCTGAGTGTCGCTCTTTAACGGAGAGTGGTGTGTGCGGGCTGAATCGGGGCTGTGTGTTGCTCTTTAACGAAGAGTTGTGTGTGCGGGCTAAATCGAGGCTGAGTGTCACTCTTTAACGGAGAGCGGCGTGTGCGGGTTGAATCGATGCTGAGTGCAGTGTCGCTCTTTAACGGAGAGTAGTGTGTGCGGGCTGAATCGAGGCTGAGTGTCGCTCCTTAATGGAGAGTGGCGTCTGCGGGCTGAATCGAGGCTGAGTGTCGCTCTTTAACGGAGAGTGGCGTCTGCGGGCTGAATCGAGGCTGAGTGCAGTGTCCCTCTTTAACGGAGAGTGTGTGCGGGCTGAGTCGAGGCTGAGTGTCCCTCTTTAACGGACAGTGGTGTGTGCGGGCTAAAACGAGGCTGAGTGTCACTCTTTAAATGAGAGTGGTGTGTGCGGGCTGAGTCGAGGCTGAGTGTCGCTCTTTAACGGGGAGCGGCGTGTGCGGGTTGAATGGAGACTGAGTGTCGCTCTTTAACGGAGAGCGTGCTGTGCTGGTGGAATCGAGGCTGAGTGTCGCTCTTTAACGGAGAGTGTGTGCAGGCTAAATCGAGGCTGAGTGTCACTCTTTAACGGAGTGTGGTGTGCGCAGGCTGAATCGAGGCTGAGTGTCGCTGTTTAACGGGGAGTGGCGTGTGCAGGCTGAATCGAGGCTGAGTGTCGCTCCTTAATGGAGAGGGGCGTATGCGGGCTGAATCGAGGCTGAGTGTCACTCTTTAACGGAGAGTGGCGTCTGCGGGCTGAATCGAGGCTCAGTGTCACCCTTTAACGGAGAGTGTGTGCGTGCTAAATCGAGGCTGAGTGTCACTCTTTAACGGACAGTGGTTTGTGCGGGCCAAAACGAGGCTGAGTGTCACTCTTTAAAGGAGAGTGTTGTGTGCGGGCTGAGTCGAGGCTGAGTGTCGCTCTTTAACGGAGAGTGTGTGCGGGCTGAATCGAGGCTGAGTGTCACTCTTTAACAGAGAGTGGCGTGTGCGGGCTGAATCGAGGCTGAGTGCAGTGTCCCTCTTTAACGGAGTGTGGCGTGTGCGGGCTGAGTCGAGGCTGAGTGTCCCTCTGTAACGAGGGGTGTGTGCGGGCTAAATCGAGGCTGAGTGTCGCTCTTTAACGGAGAGTGGTGTGTGCGGGCTGAATCGAGGCTGTGTGTCGCTCTTTAACGGAGAGTTGTGGGAGTTGTGTGTGCGGGCTAAATCGAGGCTGAGTGTCACTCTTTAACGGAGAGCAGCGTGTGCGATTTGAATCGATGCTGATTGCAGTGTCGCTCTTTAACGGAGAGTAGAGTGTGCGGGCTGAATCGAGGCTGAGTGTCGCTCCTTAATGGAGAGTGGCGTCTGCGGGCTGAATCGAGGCTGAGTGTCGCTCTTTAACGGAGAGTGGTGTGTGCGGGCTGAATCGAGGCTGAGTGTCGCTCTTTAACGGAGAGTGGTGTGTGCGGGCTGAATCGAGGCTGAGCGTCGCTCCTTAATGGAGAGTGGCGTCTGCGGGCTGAATCAAGGCTGAGTGTCGCTCTTTAACGGAGAGTGGTGTGTGCGGGCTGAATCGAGGCTGAGTGTCGCTCTCTAACGGAGAGTGGTGTGTGCGGGCTGAATCGAGGCTTAGTGCAACTCTTTAACCGAGAGTGGCGTGTGCGGGCTGACTCGTGGTTGAGTGTCGTTCTTTAATGGAAAGTGGCGTGTGTGGGCCGAATCGAGGCTGAGTGTCGCTCTTTAACGGAGAGTGGCACATGCGGGCTGAATCGAGGCTGAGTGTCACTCTTTAACGGAGAGTGGCGTCTGCGGTCTGAATCGAGGCTGAGTACACTGTCCCTCTTTAACGGAGAGTGGCGTCTGCGGTCTGAATCGAGGCTGAGTACAGTGTCCCTCTTTAACGGAGAGTTTGTGCGGGCTGAGTCGAGGCTGAGTGTCCCTCTTTAACAGACAGTGGTGTGTGCGGGATAAATCAAGGCTGAGTGTCACTCTTTAAATGAGAGTGGTGTGTGCGGGTTGAGTCGAGGCTGAGTGTCGCTCTTTAACGGGGAGCGGCGTGTGCGGGTTGAATCGAGGCTGAGTGTCGCTCTTTAACGGAGAGCGTGCTGTGCTGGCTGAATCGAGGCTGAGTGTCACTCTTTAACGGAGTGTGGTGTGCGCAGGCTGAGTCGAGGCTGAGTGTCGCTGTTTAACGGGGAGTGGCGTGTGCAGGCTGAATCGAGGCTGAGTGTCGCTCCTTAATGGACAGTGGTGTGTGCGGGCTAAAACGAGGCTGAGTGTCGCTCCTTAATGGAGAGTGGCGTCTGCGGGCTGAATCGAGGCTGAGTGTCGCTCTTTAACGGAGAGTGGTGTGTGCGGGCTGAATCGAGGCTGAGTGTCGCTCTTTAACGGAGAGTGGTGTGTGCGGGCTAAATCGAGGCTGAGCGTCGCTCCTTAATGGAGAGTGGCGTCTGCGGGCTGAATCAAGGCTGAGTGTCACTCTTTAACGGAGAGTGGTGTGTGCGGGCTGAATCGTGGTTGAGTGTCGTTCTTTAATGGAAAGTGGCGTGTGTGGGCCGAATCGAGGCTGAGTGTCGCTCTTTAACGGAGAGTGGCACATGCGGGCTGAATCGAGGCTGAGTGTCAGTCTTTAACGGAGAGTGGCGTCTGCGGTCTGAATCGAGGCTGAGTACAGTGTCCCTCTTTAACGGAGAGTTTGTGCGGGCTGAGTCGAGGCTGAGTGTCCCTCTTTAACAGACAGTGGTGTGTGCGGGATAAATCAAGGCTGAGTGTCACTCTTTAAATGAGAGTGGAGTGTGCGGGTTGAGTCGAGGCTGAGTGTCGCTCTTTAACGGGGAGCGGCGTGTGCGGGTTGAATCGAGGCTGAGTGTCGCTCTTTAACGGAGAGCGTGCTGTGCTGGCTGAATCGAGGCTGAGTGTCACTCTTTAACGGAGTGTGGTGTGCGCAGGCTGAGTCGAGGCTGAGTGTCGCTGTTTAACGGGGAGTGGCGTGTGCAGGCTGAATCGAGGCTGAGTGTCGCTCCTTAATGGACAGTGGTGTGTGCGGGCTAAAACGAGGCTGAGTGTCACTCTTTAAAGGAGACTGGCGTCTGCGGTTTGAATCGAGGCTGTGTGTCGCTCTTTAACGGAGAATGGTGTGTGCGGGCTGAATCGAGGCTGAGTGTCGCTCTTTAACGGAGAGTGGCGTGTGCGGGCTGAACCAAGGCTGAGTGTCACTCTTTAACGGAGTGTTTTGTGTGCGGACTGAATCGAGGCTGAGTGTCGCTCTTTAACGGAGAGTGGTGTGTGCGGGCTGAATCGAGGCTGTGTGTTGCTCTTTAACGGAGAGTTGTGTGTGTGGGCTTAATCGAGGCTGAGTGTCACTCTTTAACGGAGAGCGGCATATGCGGGTTGAATCGATGCTGAGTGCAGTGTCGCTGTTTAACGGGGAGTGGCGTCTGCAGGCTGAATCGCGGCTGAGTGTGGCTCCTTAATGGCGAGTGGCGTATGCGGGCTGAATCGAGGCTGAGTGTCACTCTTTAACGGAGAGTGGCGTCTGCGGGCTGAATCGAGGCTCAGTGTCACCCGTTAACGGAGAGTGTGTGCGTGCTAAATCGAGGCTGAGTGTCACTCTTTAACGGACAGTGGTTTGTGCGGGCCAAAACGAGGCTGAGTGTCACTCTTTAAAGCAGAGTGTTGTGTGCGGGCTGAGTCGAGGCTGAGTGTCGCTCTTTAACGGAGAGTGTGTGCGGGCTGAATCGAGGCTTTGTGTCGCTCTTTAACGGAGAGTTGTGTGCGCGGGCTAAATCGAGGCTGAGTGTCACTCTTTAACGGAGAGCGGCGTGTGCGGGTTGAATCAAGGCTGAGTGTCACTCTTTAACGGAGAGTGGTGTGTGCGGGCTGAATCGAGGCTGTGTGTCGCTCTTTAACGGGGAGTGGCGTGTGTGGGTTGAATCGAGGCTGAGTGTTGCTCCTTAATGGAGAGTGGCGTATGCGGGCTGAATCGAGGCTGAGTGTCACTCTTTAACAGAGAGTGGCGTGTGCGGGCTGAATCGAGGCTGAGTGCAGTGTCCCTCTTTAACGGAGAGTGGCGTGTGCGGGCTGAGTCGAGGCTGAGTGTCCCTCTTTAACGGACAGTGGTGTGTGCGGGCTAAAACGAGGCTGAGTGTCACTCTTTAAAGGAGACTGGCGTGTGCGGGTTGAATCGAGGCTGTGTGTCGCTCTTTAACGGAGAATGGCGTGTGCGGGCTGAATCGAGGCTGAGTGTCGCTTTTTAACGGAGAATGGCGTGTGCGGACTGAATCGTGGCTGAGTGTCACTCTGTAACGAGGAGTGTGTGCGGGATAAATCGAGGATGAGTGTCACTCTTTAACGGAGAGCGGCGTATGCGGGTTGAATCGATGCTGAGTGCAGTGTCGCTCATTAACGGAGAGTAGTGTGTGCGGGCTGAATCGAGGCTGAGTGTGGCTCCTTAATGGAGAGTGGCGTCTGCGGGCTGAATCGAGGCTGAGTGTCTCTCTTTAACGGAGAGTGGTGTGTGCGGGCTGAATCGAGGCTGAGTGTCGCTCTTTAACGGAGAGTGGTGTGTGCGTCTGAATCGAGGCTTAGTGTCGCTCTTTAACGGAGAGTGTGTGCGGGCTGAATCGAGGCTGAGAGTCACTCTTTAACGGAATGTGGCGTCTGCGGGCTGAATCGAGGCTGAGTGCAGTGTCCCTCTTTAACGGAGAGTGTGTGCGGGCTGAGTCGAGGCTGAGTGTCCCTCTTTAACGGACAGTGGTGTGTGCGGGCTAAAACGAGGCTGAGTGTCACTCTTTAAATGAGAGTTGTGTGTGCGGGCTGAGTCGCGGCTGAGTGTCGCTCTTTAACGGGGAGCGGCGTGTGCGGGTTGAATCGAGGCTGTGTGTCGCTCTTTAACGGAGAATGGTGTGTGCGGGCTGAATCGAGGCTGAGTGACGCTCTTTAACGGAGAGTGGCGTGTGCGGGCTGAACCAAGGCTGAGTGTCATTCTTTAACGGAGTGTTTTGTGTGCGGAGTGAATCGAGGCTGAGTGTCACTCTGTAACGAGGAGTGTGTGCGGGCTAAATCGAGGCTGAGTGTCGCTCTTTAACGGAGAGTGGTGTGTGCAGGCTGAATCGGGGCTGTGTGTTGCTCTTTAACGAAGAGTTGTGTGTGCGGGCTAAATCGAGGCTGAGTGTCACTCTTTAACGGAGAGCGGCGTGTGCGGGTTGAATCGATGCTGAGTGCAGTGTCGCTCTTTAACGGAGAGTAGTGTGTGCGGGCTTAATCGAGGCTGAGTGTCGCTCCTTAATGGAGAGTGGCGTCTGCGGGCTGAATCGAGGCTGAGTGTCGCTCTTTAACGGAGAGTGGCGTCTGCGGGCTGAATCGAGGCTGAGTGCAGTGTCCCTCTTTAACGGAGAGTGTGTGCGGGCTGAGTCGAGGCTGAGTGTCCCTCTTTAACGGACAGTGGTGTGTGCGGGCTAAAACGAGGCTGAGTGTCACTCTTTAAATAAGAGTGGTGTGTGCGGGCTGAGTCGAGGCTGAGTGTCGCTCTTTAACGGGGAGCGGCGTGTGCGGGTTGAATGGAGACTGAGTGTCGCTCTTTAACGGAGAGCGTGCTGTGCTGGTAGAATCGAGGCTGAGTGTCGCTCTTTAACGGAGAGTGTGTGCAGGCTAAATCGAGGCTGAGTGTCACTCTTTAACGGAGTGTGGTGTGCGCAGGCTGAGTCGAGGCTGAGTGTCGCTGTTTAACGGGGAGTGGCGTGTGCAGGCTGAATCGAGGCTGAGTGTCGCTCCTTAATGGAGAGGGGCGTCTGCGGGCTGAATCGAGGCTCAGTGTCACCCTTTAACGGAGAGTGTGTGCGTGCTAAATCGAGGCTGAGTGTCACTCTTTAACGGACAGTGGTTTGTGCGGGCCAAAACGAGGCTGAGTGTCACTCTTTAAAGGAGAGTGTTGTGTGCGGGCTGAGTCGAGGCTGAGTGTCGCTCTTTAACGGAGAGTGTGTGCGGGCTGAATCGAGGCTGTGTGTCGCTCTTTAACGGAGAGTTGTGTGTGCGGGCTAAATCGAGGCTGAGTGTCACTCTTTAACAGAGAGTGGCGTGTGCGGGCTGAATCGAGGCTGAGTGCAGTGTCCCTCTTTAACGGAGAGTGGCGTGTGCGGGCTGAGTCGAGGCTGAGTGTCCCTCTGTAACGAGGAGTGTGTGCGGGCTAAATCGAGGCTGAGTGTCGCTCTTTAACGGAGAGTGGTGTGTGCGGGCTGAATCGAGGCTGTGTGTCGCTTTTTAACGGAGAGTTGTGGGAGTTGTGTGTGCGGGCTAAATCGAGGCTGAGTGTCACTCTTTAACGGAGAGCAGCGTGTGCGATTTGAATCGATGCTGATTGCAGTGTCGCTCTTTAACGGAGAGTAGAGTGTGCGGGCTGAATCGAGGCTGAGTGTCGCTCCTTAATGGAGAGTGGCGTCTGCGGGCTGAATCGAGGCTGAGTGTCGCTCTTTAACGGAGAGTGGTGTGTGCGGGCTGAATCGAGGCTGAGTGTCGCTCTTTAACGGAGAGTGGTGTGTGCGGGCTGAATCGAGGCTGAGCGTCGCTCCTTAATGGAGAGTGGCGTCTGCGGGCTGAATCAAGGCTGAGTGTCGCTCTTTAACGGAGAGTGGTGTGTGCGGGCTGAATCGAGGCTGAGTGTCGCTCTCTAACGGAGAGTGGTGTGTGCGGGCTGAATCGAGGCTTAGTGCAACTCTTTAACCGAGAGTGGCGTCTGCGGGCTGACTCGTGGTTGAGTGTCGTTCTTTAATGGAAAGTGGCGTGTGTGGGCCGAATCGAGGCTGAGTGTCGCTCTTTAATGGAGAGTGGCACATGCGGGCTGAATCGAGGCTGAGTGTCACTCTTTAACGGAGAGTGGCGTCTGCGGTCTGAATCGAGGCTGAGTACAGTGTCCCTCTTTAACGGAGAGTTTGTGCGGGCTGAGTCGAGGCTGAGTGTCCCTCTTTAACAGACAGTGGTGTGTGCGGGCTAAATCAAGGCTGAGTGTCACTCTTTAAATGAGAGTGGTGTGTGCGGGTTGAGTCGAGGCTGAGTGTCGCTCTTTAACGGGGAGCGGCGTGTGCGGGTTGAATCGAGGCTGAGTGTCGCTCTTTAACGGAGAGTGTGTGCAGGCTAAATCGAGGCTGAGTGTCAGTCTTTAACGGAGTGTGGTGTGCGCAGGCTGAGTCGAGGCTGAGTGTCGCTGTTTAACGGGGAGTGGCGTGTGCAGGCTGAATCGAGGCTGAGTGTCGCTCCTTAATGGACAGTGGTGTGTGCGGGATAAAACGAGGCTGAGTGTCACTCTTTAACGGAGAATGGTGTGTGCGGGCTGAATCGAGGCTGAGTGTCGCTCTTTAACGGAGAGTGGCGTGTGCGGGCTGAACCAAGGCTGAGTGTCACTCTTTAACGGAGTGTTTTGTGTGCGGACTGAATCGAGGCTGAGTGTCGCTCTTTAACGGAGAGTGGTGTGTGAGGGCTGAATCGAGGCTGTGTGTTGCTCTTTAACGGAGAGTTGTGTGTGCGGGCTTAATCGAGGCTGAGTGTCACTCTTTAACGGAGAGCGGCGTATGCGGGTTGAATCGATGCTGAGTGCAGTGTCGCTGTTTAACGGGGAGTGGCGTGTGCAGGCTGAATCGTGGCTGAGTGTGGCTCCTTAATGGAGAGTGGCGTATTCGGGCTGAATCGAGGCTGAGTGTCACTCTTTAACGGAGAGTGGCGTCTGCGGGCTGAATCGAGGCTCAGTGTCACCCTTTAACGGAGAGTGTGTGCGTGCTAAATCGAGGCTGAGTGTCACTCTTTAACGGACAGTGGTTTGTGCGGGCCAAAACGAGGCTGAGTGTGACTCTTTAAAGGAGAGTGTTGTGTGCGGGCTGAGTCGAGGCTGAGTGTCGCTCTTTAACGGAGAGTGTGTGCGGGCTGTATCGAGGCTGTGTGTCGCTCTTTAACGGAGAGTTGTGTGTGCGGGCTAAATCGAGGCTGAGTGTCACTCTTTAACGGACAGCGGCGTGTGCGGGTTGAATCAAGGCTGAGTGTCACTCTTTAACGGAGAGTGGTGTGTGCGGGCTGAATCGAGGCTGTGTGTCGCACTTTAACGGGGAGTGGCGTGTGTGGGTTGAATCGAGGCTGAGTGTCGCTCCTTAATGGAGAGTGGCGTATGCTGGCTGAATCGAGGCTGAGTGTCACTCTTTAACAGAGAGTGGCGTGTGCGGGCTGAATCGAGGCTGAGTGCAGTGTCCCTCTTTAACGGAGAGTGGCGTGTGCGGGCTGAGTCGAGGCTGAGTGTCCCTCTTTAACGGAGAATGGCGTGTGCGGGCTGAATCGAGGCTGAGTGTCGCTTTTTAACGGAGAGTGGCGTGTGCGGGCTGAATCAAGGCTGAGTGTCACTCTTTAACGGAGTGTTTTGTGTGCGGACTGAATCGCGGCTGAGTGTCACTCTGTAACGAGGAGTGTGTGCGGGCTAAATCGAGGCTGAGTGTCACTCTTTAACGGAGAGCGGTGTATGCGGGTTGAATCGATGCTGAGTGCAGTGTCGCTCTTTAACGGAGAGTAGTGTGTGCGGGCTGAATCGATGCAGTGTGTGGCTCCTTAATGGAGAGCGGCGTCTGCGGGCTGAATCGAGGCTGAGTGTCGCTCTTTAACGGAGAGTGGTGTGTGCGGGCTGAATCGAGGCTGAGTGTCGCTCTTTAACGGAGAGTGGTGTGTGCGTCTGAATCGAGGCTTAGTGTCGCTCTTTAACGGAGAGTGTGTGCGGGCTGAATCGAGGCTGAGTGTCGCTCTTTAACGGAGAGTGGCATATGCGGGCTGAATCGAGGCTGAGTGTCACTCTTTAACGGAGAGTGGCGTCTGCGGGCTGAATCGAGGCTGAGTGCAGTGTCCCTCTTTAACGGAGAGTGTGTGCGGGCTGAGTCGAGGCTGAGTGTCCCTCTTTAACGGACAGTGGTGTGTGCGGGCTAAAACGAGGCTGAGTGTCACTCTTTAAATGAGAGTGGTGTGTGCGGACTGAGTCGCGGCTGAGTGTCGCCCTTTAACGGGGAGCGGCGTGTGCGGGTTGAATGGAGACTGAGTGTCGCTCTTTAACGGAGAGCGTGCTGTGCTGGCGGAATCGAGGCTGAGTGTCGCTCTTTAACGGAGAGTGTGTGCAGGCTAAATCGAGGCTGAGTGTCCCTCTTTAACGGACAGTGGTGTGTGCGGGCTAAAACGAGGCTGAGTGTCACTCTTTAAAGGAGACTGGCGTGTGCGGGTTGAATCGAGGCTGAGTGACGCTCTTTAACGGAGAGTGGCGTGTGCGGGCTGAACCAAGGCTGAGTGTCACTCTTTAACGGAGTGTTTTGTGTGCGGACTGAATCGAGGCTGAGTGTCACTCTTTAACGGAGAGTTGTGTGTGCGGGCTAAATCGAGGCTGAGTGTCACTCTTTAACGGAGAGCGGCGTGTGCGGGTTGAATCAATGCTGAGTGTCACTCTTTAACGGAGAGTGGTGTGTGCGGGCTGAATCGAGGCTGTGTGTCGCTCCTTAATGGAGAGTGGCGTATGCGGGCTGAATCGACGCTGAGTGTCACTCTTTAACAGAGAGTGGCGTGTGCGGGCTGAATCGAGGCTGAGTGCAGTGTCCCTCTTTAACGGAGAGTGGCGTGTGCGGGCTGAGTCGAGGCTGAGTGTCCCTCTTTAACGGACAGTGGTGTGTGCGGGCTAAAACGAGGTTGAGTGTCACTCTATAAAGGAGACTGGCGTGTGCGGGTTGAATCGAGGCTGTGTGTCGCTCTTTAACGGAGAATGGCGTGTGCGGGCTGAATCGAGGCTGAGTGTCGCTTTTTAACGGAGAGTGGCGTGTGCGGGCTGAATCAAGGCTGAGTGTCACTCTTTAACGGAGTGTTTTGTGTGCGGACTGAATCGCGGCTGAGTGTCACTCTGTAACGAGGAGTGTGTGCGGGCTAAATCGAGGCTGAGTGTCACTCTTTAACGGAGAGCGGCGTATGCGGGTTGAATCGATGCTGAGTGCAGTGTCGCTCTTTAACGGAGAGTAGTGTGTGCGGGCTGAATCGATGCAGTGTGTGGCTCCTTAATGGAGAGTGGCGTCTGCGGGCTGAATCGAGGCTGAGTGTCGCTCTTTAACGGAGAGTGGTGTGTGCGGGCTGAATCGAGGCTGAGTGTCGCTCTTTAACGGAGGTGTGTGCGTCTGAATCGAGGCTTAGTGTCGCTCTTTAACGGAGAGTGTGTGCGGGCTGAATCGAGGCTGAGTGTCGCTCTTTAACGGAGAGTGGCATATGCGGGCTGAATCGAGGCTGAGTGTCACTCTTTAACGGAGAGTGGCGTCTGCGGGCTGAATCGAGGCTGAGTGCAGTGTCCCTCTTTAACGGAGAGTGTGTGCGGGCTGAGTCGAGGCTGAGTGTCCCTCTTTAACGGACAGTGGTGTGTGCGGGCTAAAACGAGGCTGAGTGTCACTCTTTAAATGAGAGTGGTGTGTGCGGACTGAGTCGCGGCTGAGTGTCGCCCTTTAACGGGGAGCGGCGTGTGCGGGTTGAATGGAGACTGAGTGTCGCTCTTTAACGGAGAGCGTGCTGTGCTGGCGGAATCGAGGCTGAGTGTCGCTCTTTAACGGAGAGTGTGTGCAGGCTAAATCGAGGCTGAGTGTCCCTTTTTAACGGAGAGTTGTGTGTGCGGGCTAAATCGAGGCTGAGTGTCACTCTTTAACAGAGAGTGGCGTGTGCGGGCTGAATCGAGGCTGAGTGCAGTGTCCCTCTTTAACGGAGAGTGGCGTGTGCGGGCTGAGTCGAGGCTGAGTGTCCCTCTGTAACGAGGAGTGTGTGCGGGCTAAATCGAGGCTGAGTGTCGCTCTTTAACGGAGAGTGGTGTGTGCGGGCTGAATCGAGGCTGTGTGTCGCTTTTTAACGGAGAGTTGTGGGAGTTGTGTGTGCGGGCTAAATCGAGGCTGAGTGTCACTCTTTAACGGAGAGCAGCGTGTGCGATTTGAATCGATGCTGATTGCAGTGTCGCTCTTTAACGGAGAGTAGAGTGTGCGGGCTGAATCGAGGCTGAGTGTCGCTCCTTAATGGAGAGTGGCGTCTGCGGGCTGAATCGAGGCTGAGTGTCGCTCTTTAACGGAGAGTGGTGTGTGCGGGCTGAATCGAGGCTGAGTGTCGCTCTTTAACGGAGAGTGGTGTGTGCGGGCTGAATCGAGGCTGAGCGTCGCTCCTTAATGGAGAGTGGCGTCTGCGGGCTGAATCAAGGCTGAGTGTCGCTCTTTAACGGAGAGTGGTGTGTGCGGGCTGAATCGAGGCTGAGTGTCGCTCTCTAACGGAGAGTGGTGTGTGCGGGCTGAATCGAGGCTTAGTGCAACTCTTTAACCGAGAGTGGCGTCTGCGGGCTGACTCGTGGTTGAGTGTCGTTCTTTAATGGAAAGTGGCGTGTGTGGGCCGAATCGAGGCTGAGTGTCGCTCTTTAACGGAGAGTGGCACATGCGGGCTGAATCGAGGCTGAGTGTCACTCTTTAACGGAGAGTGGCGTCTGCGGTCTGAATCGAGGCTGAGTACAGTGTCCCTCTTTAACGGAGAGTTTGTGCGGGCTGAATCGAGGCTGAGTGTCCCTCTTTAACAGACAGTGGTGTGTGCGGGCTAAATCAAGGCTGAGTGTCACTCTTTAAATGAGAGTGGTGTGTGCGGGTTGAGTCGAGGCTGTGTGTCGCTCTTTAACGGGGAGCGGCGTGTGCGGGTTGAATCGAGGCTGAGTGTCGCTCTTTAACGGAGAGTGTGTGCAGGCTAAATCGAGGCTGAGTGTCAGTCTTTAACGGAGTGTGGTGTGCGCAGGCTGAGTCGAGGCTGAGTGTCGCTGTTTAACGGGGAGTGGCGTGTGCAGGCTGAATCGAGGCTGAGTGTCGCTCCTTAATGGACAGTGGTGTGTGCGGGATAAAACGAGGCTGAGTGTCACTCTTTAACGGAGAATGGTGTGTGCGGGCTGAATCGAGGCTGAGTGTCGCTCTTTAACGGAGAGTGGCGTGTGCGGGCTGAACCAAGGCTGAGTGTCACTCTTTAACGGAGTGTTTTGTGTGCGGACTGAATCGAGGCTGAGTGTCGCTCTTTAACGGAGAGTGGTGTGTGAGGGCTGAATCGAGGCTGTGTGTTGCTCTTTAACGGAGAGTTGTGTGTGCGGGCTTAATCGAGGCTGAGTGTCACTCTTTAACGGAGAGCGGCGTATGCGGGTTGAATCGATGCTGAGTGCAGTGTCGCTGTTTAACGGGGAGTGGCGTGTGCAGGCTGAATCGTGGCTGAGTGTGGCTCCTTAATGGAGAGTGGCGTATTCGGGCTGAATCGAGGCTGAGTGTCACTCTTTAACGGAGAGTGGCGTCTGCGGGCTGAATCGAGGCTCAGTGTCACCCTTTAACGGAGAGTGTGTGCGTGCTAAATCGAGGCTGAGTGTCACTCTTTAACGGAGAGTGTGTGCGTGCTAAATCGAGGCTGAGTGTCACTCTTTAACGGACAGTGGTTTGTGCGGGCCAAAACGAGGCTGAGTGTGACTCTTTAAAGGAGAGTGTTGTGTGCGGGCTGAGTCGAGGCTGAGTGTCGCTCTTTAACGGAGAGTGTGTGCGGGCTGTATCGAGGCTGTGTGTCGCTCTTTAACGGAGAGTTGTGTGTGCGGGCTAAATCGAGGCTGAGTGTCACTCTTTAACGGAGAGCGGCGTGTGCGGGTTGAATCAAGGCTGAGTGTCACTCTTTAACGGAGAGTGGTGTGTGCGGGCTGAATCGAGGCTGAGTGTCGCTCTTTAACGGAGAGTGTGTGCAGGCTAAATCGAGGCTGAGTGTCAGTCTTTAACGGAGTGTGGTGTGCGCAGGCTGAGTCGAGGCTGAGTGTCGCTGTTTAACGGGGAGTGGCGTGTGCAGGCTGAATCGAGGCTGAGTGTCGCTCCTTAATGGACAGTGGTGTGTGCGGGATAAAACGAGGCTGAGTGTCACTCTTTAACGGAGAATGGTGTGTGCGGGCTGAATCGAGGCTGAGTGTCGCTCTTTAACGGAGAGTGGCGTGTGCGGGCTGAACCAAGGCTGAGTGTCACTCTTTAACGGAGTGTTTTGTGTGCGGACTGAATCGAGGCTGAGTGTCGCTCTTTAACGGAGAGTGGTGTGTGAGGGCTGAATCGAGGCTGTGTGTTGCTCTTTAACGGAGAGTTGTGTGTGCGGGCTTAATCGAGGCTGAGTGTCACTCTTTAACGGAGAGCGGCGTATGCGGGTTGAATCGATGCTGAGTGCAGTGTCGCTGTTTAACGGGGAGTGGCGTGTGCAGGCTGAATCGTGGCTGAGTGTGGCTCCTTAATGGAGAGTGGCGTATTCGGGCTGAATCGAGGCTGAGTGTCACTCTTTAACGGAGAGTGGCGTCTGCGGGCTGAATCGAGGCTCAGTGTCACCCTTTAACGGAGAGTGTGTGCGTGCTAAATCGAGGCTGAGTGTCACTCTTTAACGGAGAGTGTGTGCGTGCTAAATCGAGGCTGAGTGTCACTCTTTAACGGACAGTGGTTTGTGCGGGCCAAAACGAGGCTGAGTGTGACTCTTTAAAGGAGAGTGTTGTGTGCGGGCTGAGTCGAGGCTGAGTGTCGCTCTTTAACGGAGAGTGTGTGCGGGCTGTATCGAGGCTGTGTGTCGCTCTTTAACGGAGAGTTGTGTGTGCGGGCTAAATCGAGGCTGAGTGTCACTCTTTAACGGAGAGCGGCGTGTGCGGGTTGAATCAAGGCTGAGTGTCACTCTTTAACGGAGAGTGGTGTGTGCGGGCTGAATCAATGCTGAGTGTCACTCTTTAACGGAGAGTGGTGTGTGCGGGCTGAATCGAGGCTGTGTGTCGCTCCTTAATGGAGAGTGGCGTGTGCGGGCTGAATCGAGACTGAGTGCAGTGTCCCTCTTTAACGGAGAGTGGCGTGTGCGGGCTGAGTCGAGGCTGAGTGTCCCTCTTTAACGGACAGTGGTGTGTGCGGGCTAAAACGAGGCTGAGTGTCACTCTATAAAGGAGACTGGCGTGTGCGGGTTGAATCGAGGCTGTGTGTCGCTCTTTAACGGAGAATGGCGTGTGCGGGCTGAATCGAGGCTGAGTGTCGCTTTTTAACGGAGAGTGGCGTGTGCGGGCTGAATCAAGGCTGAGTGTCACTCTTTAACGGAGTGTTTTGTGTGCGGACTGAATCGCGGCTGAGTGTCACTCTGTAACGAGGAGTGTGTGCGGGCTAAATCGAGGCTGAGTGTCACTCTTTAACGGAGAGCGGCGTATGCGGGTTGAATCGATGCTGAGTGCAGTGTCGCTCTTTAACGGAGAGTAGTGTGTGCGGGCTGAATCGATGCAGTGTGTGGCTCCTTAATGGAGAGTGGCGTCTGCGGGCTGAATCGAGGCTGAGTGTCGCTCTTTAACGGAGAGTGGTGTGTGCGGGCTGAATCGAGGCTGAGTGTCGCTCTTTAACGGAGGTGTGTGCGTCTGAATCGAGGCTTAGTGTCGCTCTTTAACGGAGAGTGTGTGCGGGCTGAATCGAGGCTGAGTGTCGCTCTTTAACGGAGAGTGGCATATGCGGGCTGAATCGAGGCTGAGTGTCACTCTTTAACGGAGAGTGGCGTCTGCGGGCTGAATCGAGGCTGAGTGCAGTGTCCCTCTTTAACGGAGAGTGTGTGCGGGCTGAGTCGAGGCTGAGTGTCCCTCTTTAACGGACAGTGGTGTGTGCGGGCTAAAACGAGGCTGAGTGTCACTCTTTAAATGAGAGTGGTGTGTGCGGACTGAGTCGCGGCTGAGTGTCGCCCTTTAACGGGGAGCGGCGTGTGCGGGTTGAATGGAGACTGAGTGTCGCTCTTTAACGGAGAGTGGTGTGTGCGGGCTGAATCGAGGCTGAGCGTCGCTCCTTAATGGAGAGTGGCGTCTGCGGGCTGAATCAAGGCTGAGTGTCGCTCTTTAACGGAGAGTGGTGTGTGCGGGCTGAATCGAGGCTGAGTGTCGCTCTCTAACGGAGAGTGGTGTGTGCGGGCTGAATCGAGGCTTAGTGCAACTCTTTAACCGAGAGTGGCGTCTGCGGGCTGACTCGTGGTTGAGTGTCGTTCTTTAATGGAAAGTGGCGTGTGTGGGCCGAATCGAGGCTGAGTGTCGCTCTTTAATGGAGAGTGGCACATGCGGGCTGAATCGAGGCTGAGTGTCACTCTTTAACGGAGAGTGGCGTCTGCGGTCTGAATCGAGGCTGAGTACAGTGTCCCTCTTTAACGGAGAGTTTGTGCGGGCTGAGTCGAGGCTGAGTGTCCCTCTTTAACAGACAGTGGTGTGTGCGGGCTAAATCAAGGCTGAGTGTCACTCTTTAAATGAGAGTGGTGTGTGCGGGTTGAGTCGAGGCTGAGTGTCGCTCTTTAACGGGGAGCGGCGTGTGCGGGTTGAATCGAGGCTGAGTGTCGCTCTTTAACGGAGAGTGTGTGCAGGCTAAATCGAGGCTGAGTGTCAGTCTTTAACGGAGTGTGGTGTGCGCAGGCTGAGTCGAGGCTGAGTGTCGCTGTTTAACGGGGAGTGGCGTGTGCAGGCTGAATCGAGGCTGAGTGTCGCTCCTTAATGGACAGTGGTGTGTGCGGGATAAAACGAGGCTGAGTGTCACTCTTTAACGGAGAATGGTGTGTGCGGGCTGAATCGAGGCTGAGTGTCGCTCTTTAACGGAGAGTGGCGTGTGCGGGCTGAACCAAGGCTGAGTGTCACTCTTTAACGGAGTGTTTTGTGTGCGGACTGAATCGAGGCTGAGTGTCGCTCTTTAACGGAGAGTGGTGTGTGAGGGCTGAATCGAGGCTGTGTGTTGCTCTTTAACGGAGAGTTGTGTGTGCGGGCTTAATCGAGGCTGAGTGTCACTCTTTAACGGAGAGCGGCGTATGCGGGTTGAATCGATGCTGAGTGCAGTGTCGCTGTTTAACGGGGAGTGGCGTGTGCAGGCTGAATCGTGGCTGAGTGTGGCTCCTTAATGGAGAGTGGCGTATTCGGGCTGAATCGAGGCTGAGTGTCACTCTTTAACGGAGAGTGGCGTCTGCGGGCTGAATCGAGGCTCAGTGTCACCCTTTAACGGAGAGTGTGTGCGTGCTAAATCGAGGCTGAGTGTCACTCTTTAACGGACAGTGGTTTGTGCGGGCCAAAACGAGGCTGAGTGTGACTCTTTAAAGGAGAGTGTTGTGTGCGGGCTGAGTCGAGGCTGAGTGTCGCTCTTTAACGGAGAGTGTGTGCGGGCTGTATCGAGGCTGTGTGTCGCTCTTTAACGGAGAGTTGTGTGTGCGGGCTAAATCGAGGCTGAGTGTCACTCTTTAACGGACAGCGGCGTGTGCGGGTTGAATCAAGGCTGAGTGTCACTCTTTAACGGAGAGTGGTGTGTGCGGGCTGAATCGAGGCTGTGTGTCGCACTTTAACGGGGAGTGGCGTGTGTGGGTTGAATCGAGGCTGAGTGTCGCTCCTTAATGGAGAGTGGCGTATGCTGGCTGAATCGAGGCTGAGTGTCACTCTTTAACAGAGAGTGGCGTGTGCGGGCTGAATCGAGGCTGAGTGCAGTGTCCCTCTTTAACGGAGAGTGGCGTGTGCGGGCTGAGTCGAGGCTGAGTGTCCCTCTTTAACGGAGAATGGCGTGTGCGGGCTGAATCGAGGCTGAGTGTCGCTTTTTAACGGAGAGTGGCGTGTGCGGGCTGAATCAAGGCTGAGTGTCACTCTTTAACGGAGTGTTTTGTGTGCGGACTGAATCGCGGCTGAGTGTCACTCTGTAACGAGGAGTGTGTGCGGGCTAAATCGAGGCTGAGTGTCACTCTTTAACGGAGAGCGGTGTATGCGGGTTGAATCGATGCTGAGTGCAGTGTCGCTCTTTAACGGAGAGTAGTGTGTGCGGGCTGAATCGATGCAGTGTGTGGCTCCTTAATGGAGAGCGGCGTCTGCGGGCTGAATCGAGGCTGAGTGTCGCTCTTTAACGGAGAGTGGTGTGTGCGGGCTGAATCGAGGCTGAGTGTCGCTCTTTAACGGAGAGTGGTGTGTGCGTCTGAATCGAGGCTTAGTGTCGCTCTTTAACGGAGAGTGTGTGCGGGCTGAATCGAGGCTGAGTGTCGCTCTTTAACGGAGAGTGGCATATGCGGGCTGAATCGAGGCTGAGTGTCACTCTTTAACGGAGAGTGGCGTCTGCGGGCTGAATCGAGGCTGAGTGCAGTGTCCCTCTTTAACGGAGAGTGTGTGCGGGCTGAGTCGAGGCTGAGTGTCCCTCTTTAACGGACAGTGGTGTGTGCGGGCTAAAACGAGGCTGAGTGTCACTCTTTAAATGAGAGTGGTGTGTGCGGACTGAGTCGCGGCTGAGTGTCGCCCTTTAACGGGGAGCGGCGTGTGCGGGTTGAATGGAGACTGAGTGTCGCTCTTTAACGGAGAGCGTGCTGTGCTGGCGGAATCGAGGCTGAGTGTCGCTCTTTAACGGAGAGTGTGTGCAGGCTAAATCGAGGCTGAGTGTCCCTCTTTAACGGACAGTGGTGTGTGCGGGCTAAAACGAGGCTGAGTGTCACTCTTTAAAGGAGACTGGCGTGTGCGGGTTGAATCGAGGCTGAGTGACGCTCTTTAACGGAGAGTGGCGTGTGCGGGCTGAACCAAGGCTGAGTGTCACTCTTTAACGGAGTGTTTTGTGTGCGGACTGAATCGAGGCTGAGTGTCACTCTTTAACGGAGAGTTGTGTGTGCGGGCTAAATCGAGGCTGAGTGTCACTCTTTAACGGAGAGCGGCGTGTGCGGGTTGAATCAATGCTGAGTGTCACTCTTTAACGGAGAGTGGTGTGTGCGGGCTGAATCGAGGCTGTGTGTCGCTCCTTAATGGAGAGTGGCGTATGCGGGCTGAATCGACGCTGAGTGTCACTCTTTAACAGAGAGTGGCGTGTGCGGGCTGAATCGAGGCTGAGTGCAGTGTCCCTCTTTAACGGAGAGTGGCGTGTGCGGGCTGAGTCGAGGCTGAGTGTCCCTCTTTAACGGACAGTGGTGTGTGCGGGCTAAAACGAGGCTGAGTGTCACTCTATAAAGGAGACTGGCGTGTGCGGGTTGAATCGAGGCTGTGTGTCGCTCTTTAACGGAGAATGGCGTGTGCGGGCTGAATCGAGGCTGAGTGTCGCTTTTTAACGGAGAGTGGCGTGTGCGGGCTGAATCAAGGCTGAGTGTCACTCTTTAACGGAGTGTTTTGTGTGCGGACTGAATCGCGGCTGAGTGTCACTCTGTAACGAGGAGTGTGTGCGGGCTAAATCGAGGCTGAGTGTCACTCTTTAACGGAGAGCGGCGTATGCGGGTTGAATCGATGCTGAGTGCAGTGTCGCTCTTTAACGGAGAGTAGTGTGTGCGGGCTGAATCGATGCAGTGTGTGGCTCCTTAATGGAGAGTGGCGTCTGCGGGCTGAATCGAGGCTGAGTGTCGCTCTTTAACGGAGAGTGGTGTGTGCGGGCTGAATCGAGGCTGAGTGTCGCTCTTTAACGGAGGTGTGTGCGTCTGAATCGAGGCTTAGTGTCGCTCTTTAACGGAGAGTGTGTGCGGGCTGAATCGAGGCTGAGTGTCGCTCTTTAACGGAGAGTGGCATATGCGGGCTGAATCGAGGCTGAGTGTCACTCTTTAACGGAGAGTGGCGTCTGCGGGCTGAATCGAGGCTGAGTGCAGTGTCCCTCTTTAACGGAGAGTGTGTGCGGGCTGAGTCGAGGCTGAGTGTCCCTCTTTAACGGACAGTGGTGTGTGCGGGCTAAAACGAGGCTGAGTGTCACTCTTTAAATGAGAGTGGTGTGTGCGGACTGAGTCGCGGCTGAGTGTCGCCCTTTAACGGGGAGCGGCGTGTGCGGGTTGAATGGAGACTGAGTGTCGCTCTTTAACGGAGAGCGTGCTGTGCTGGCGGAATCGAGGCTGAGTGTCGCTCTTTAACGGAGAGTGTGTGCAGGCTAAATCGAGGCTGAGTGTCCCTTTTTAACGGAGAGTTGTGTGTGCGGGCTAAATCGAGGCTGAGTGTCACTCTTTAACAGAGAGTGGCGTGTGCGGGCTGAATCGAGGCTGAGTGCAGTGTCCCTCTTTAACGGAGAGTGGCGTGTGCGGGCTGAGTCGAGGCTGAGTGTCCCTCTGTAACGAGGAGTGTGTGCGGGCTAAATCGAGGCTGAGTGTCGCTCTTTAACGGAGAGTGGTGTGTGCGGGCTGAATCGAGGCTGTGTGTCGCTTTTTAACGGAGAGTTGTGGGAGTTGTGTGTGCGGGCTAAATCGAGGCTGAGTGTCACTCTTTAACGGAGAGCAGCGTGTGCGATTTGAATCGATGCTGATTGCAGTGTCGCTCTTTAACGGAGAGTAGAGTGTGCGGGCTGAATCGAGGCTGAGTGTCGCTCCTTAATGGAGAGTGGCGTCTGCGGGCTGAATCGAGGCTGAGTGTCGCTCTTTAACGGAGAGTGGTGTGTGCGGGCTGAATCGAGGCTGAGTGTCGCTCTTTAACGGAGAGTGGTGTGTGCGGGCTGAATCGAGGCTGAGCGTCGCTCCTTAATGGAGAGTGGCGTCTGCGGGCTGAATCAAGGCTGAGTGTCGCTCTTTAACGGAGAGTGGTGTGTGCGGGCTGAATCGAGGCTGAGTGTCGCTCTCTAACGGAGAGTGGTGTGTGCGGGCTGAATCGAGGCTTAGTGCAACTCTTTAACCGAGAGTGGCGTCTGCGGGCTGACTCGTGGTTGAGTGTCGTTCTTTAATGGAAAGTGGCGTGTGTGGGCCGAATCGAGGCTGAGTGTCGCTCTTTAACGGAGAGTGGCACATGCGGGCTGAATCGAGGCTGAGTGTCACTCTTTAACGGAGAGTGGCGTCTGCGGTCTGAATCGAGGCTGAGTACAGTGTCCCTCTTTAACGGAGAGTTTGTGCGGGCTGAATCGAGGCTGAGTGTCCCCTCTTTAACAGACAGTGGTGTGTGCGGGCTAAATCAAGGCTGAGTGTCACTCTTTAAATGAGAGTGGTGTGTGCGGGTTGAGTCGAGGCTGTGTGTCGCTCTTTAACGGGGAGCGGCGTGTGCGGGTTGAATCGAGGCTGAGTGTCGCTCTTTAACGGAGAGTGTGTGCAGGCTAAATCGAGGCTGAGTGTCAGTCTTTAACGGAGTGTGGTGTGCGCAGGCTGAGTCGAGGCTGAGTGTCGCTGTTTAACGGGGAGTGGCGTGTGCAGGCTGAATCGAGGCTGAGTGTCGCTCCTTAATGGACAGTGGTGTGTGCGGGATAAAACGAGGCTGAGTGTCACTCTTTAACGGAGAATGGTGTGTGCGGGCTGAATCGAGGCTGAGTGTCGCTCTTTAACGGAGAGTGGCGTGTGCGGGCTGAACCAAGGCTGAGTGTCACTCTTTAACGGAGTGTTTTGTGTGCGGACTGAATCGAGGCTGAGTGTCGCTCTTTAACGGAGAGTGGTGTGTGAGGGCTGAATCGAGGCTGTGTGTTGCTCTTTAACGGAGAGTTGTGTGTGCGGGCTTAATCGAGGCTGAGTGTCACTCTTTAACGGAGAGCGGCGTATGCGGGTTGAATCGATGCTGAGTGCAGTGTCGCTGTTTAACGGGGAGTGGCGTGTGCAGGCTGAATCGTGGCTGAGTGTGGCTCCTTAATGGAGAGTGGCGTATTCGGGCTGAATCGAGGCTGAGTGTCACTCTTTAACGGAGAGTGGCGTCTGCGGGCTGAATCGAGGCTCAGTGTCACCCTTTAACGGAGAGTGTGTGCGTGCTAAATCGAGGCTGAGTGTCACTCTTTAACGGAGAGTGTGTGCGTGCTAAATCGAGGCTGAGTGTCACTCTTTAACGGACAGTGGTTTGTGCGGGCCAAAACGAGGCTGAGTGTGACTCTTTAAAGGAGAGTGTTGTGTGCGGGCTGAGTCGAGGCTGAGTGTCGCTCTTTAACGGAGAGTGTGTGCGGGCTGTATCGAGGCTGTGTGTCGCTCTTTAACGGAGAGTTGTGTGTGCGGGCTAAATCGAGGCTGAGTGTCACTCTTTAACGGAGAGCGGCGTGTGCGGGTTGAATCAAGGCTGAGTGTCACTCTTTAACGGAGAGTGGTGTGTGCGGGCTGAATCGAGGCTGAGTGTCGCTCTTTAACGGAGAGTGTGTGCAGGCTAAATCGAGGCTGAGTGTCAGTCTTTAACGGAGTGTGGTGTGCGCAGGCTGAGTCGAGGCTGAGTGTCGCTGTTTAACGGGGAGTGGCGTGTGCAGGCTGAATCGAGGCTGAGTGTCGCTCCTTAATGGACAGTGGTGTGTGCGGGATAAAACGAGGCTGAGTGTCACTCTTTAACGGAGAATGGTGTGTGCGGGCTGAATCGAGGCTGAGTGTCGCTCTTTAACGGAGAGTGGCGTGTGCGGGCTGAACCAAGGCTGAGTGTCACTCTTTAACGGAGTGTTTTGTGTGCGGACTGAATCGAGGCTGAGTGTCGCTCTTTAACGGAGAGTGGTGTGTGAGGGCTGAATCGAGGCTGTGTGTTGCTCTTTAACGGAGAGTTGTGTGTGCGGGCTTAATCGAGGCTGAGTGTCACTCTTTAACGGAGAGCGGCGTATGCGGGTTGAATCGATGCTGAGTGCAGTGTCGCTGTTTAACGGGGAGTGGCGTGTGCAGGCTGAATCGTGGCTGAGTGTGGCTCCTTAATGGAGAGTGGCGTATTCGGGCTGAATCGAGGCTGAGTGTCACTCTTTAACGGAGAGTGGCGTCTGCGGGCTGAATCGAGGCTCAGTGTCACCCTTTAACGGAGAGTGTGTGCGTGCTAAATCGAGGCTGAGTGTCACTCTTTAACGGAGAGTGTGTGCGTGCTAAATCGAGGCTGAGTGTCACTCTTTAACGGACAGTGGTTTGTGCGGGCCAAAACGAGGCTGAGTGTGACTCTTTAAAGGAGAGTGTTGTGTGCGGGCTGAGTCGAGGCTGAGTGTCGCTCTTTAACGGAGAGTGTGTGCGGGCTGTATCGAGGCTGTGTGTCGCTCTTTAACGGAGAGTTGTGTGTGCGGGCTAAATCGAGGCTGAGTGTCACTCTTTAACGGAGAGCGGCGTGTGCGGGTTGAATCAAGGCTGAGTGTCACTCTTTAACGGAGAGTGGTGTGTGCGGGCTGAATCAATGCTGAGTGTCACTCTTTAACGGAGAGTGGTGTGTGCGGGCTGAATCGAGGCTGTGTGTCGCTCCTTAATGGAGAGTGGCGTGTGCGGGCTGAATCGAGACTGAGTGCAGTGTCCCTCTTTAACGGAGAGTGGCGTGTGCGGGCTGAGTCGAGGCTGAGTGTCCCTCTTTAACGGACAGTGGTGTGTGCGGGCTAAAACGAGGCTGAGTGTCACTCTATAAAGGAGACTGGCGTGTGCGGGTTGAATCGAGGCTGTGTGTCGCTCTTTAACGGAGAATGGCGTGTGCGGGCTGAATCGAGGCTGAGTGTCGCTTTTTAACGGAGAGTGGCGTGTGCGGGCTGAATCAAGGCTGAGTGTCACTCTTTAACGGAGTGTTTTGTGTGCGGACTGAATCGCGGCTGAGTGTCACTCTGTAACGAGGAGTGTGTGCGGGCTAAATCGAGGCTGAGTGTCACTCTTTAACGGAGAGCGGCGTATGCGGGTTGAATCGATGCTGAGTGCAGTGTCGCTCTTTAACGGAGAGTAGTGTGTGCGGGCTGAATCGATGCAGTGTGTGGCTCCTTAATGGAGAGTGGCGTCTGCGGGCTGAATCGAGGCTGAGTGTCGCTCTTTAACGGAGAGTGGTGTGTGCGGGCTGAATCGAGGCTGAGTGTCGCTCTTTAACGGAGGTGTGTGCGTCTGAATCGAGGCTTAGTGTCGCTCTTTAACGGAGAGTGTGTGCGGGCTGAATCGAGGCTGAGTGTCGCTCTTTAACGGAGAGTGGCATATGCGGGCTGAATCGAGGCTGAGTGTCACTCTTTAACGGAGAGTGGCGTCTGCGGGCTGAATCGAGGCTGAGTGCAGTGTCCCTCTTTAACGGAGAGTGTGTGCGGGCTGAGTCGAGGCTGAGTGTCCCTCTTTAACGGACAGTGGTGTGTGCGGGCTAAAACGAGGCTGAGTGTCACTCTTTAAATGAGAGTGGTGTGTGCGGACTGAGTCGCGGCTGAGTGTCGCCCTTTAACGGGGAGCGGCGTGTGCGGGTTGAATGGAGACTGAGTGTCGCTCTTTAACGGAGAGCGTGCTGTGCTGGCGGAATCGAGGCTGAGTGTCGCTCTTTAACGGAGAGTGTGTGCAGGCTAAATCGAGGCTGAGTGTCCCTTTTTAACGGACAGTGGTGTGTGCGGGCTAAAACGAGGCTGAGTGTCACTCTTTAAAGGAGACTGGCGTGTGCGGGTTGAATCGAGGCTGTGTGTCGCTCTTTAACGGAGAATGGTGTGTGCGGGCTGAATCGAGGCTGAGTGACGCTCTTTAACGGAGAGTGGCGTGTGCGGGCTGAACCAAGGCTGAGTGTCACTCTTTAACGGAGTGTTTTGTGTGCGGACTGAATCGAGGCTGAGTGTCACTCTGTAACGAGGAGTGTGTGCAGGCTAAATCGAGGCTGAGTGTCGCTCTTTAACGGAGAGTGGTGTGTGCGGGCTGAATCGAGGCTGTGTGTTGCTCTTTAACGGACAGTGGTGTGTGCGGGCTAAAACGAGGCTGAGTGTCACTCTTTAAATGAGAGTGGTGTGTGCGGGCTGAGTCGAGGCTGAGTGTCGCTCTTTAACGGGGAGCGGCGTGTGCGGGTTGAATGGAGACTGAGTGTCGCTCTTTAACGGAGAGCGTGCTGTGCTGGTGGAATCGAGGCTGAGTGTCGCTCTTTAACGGAGAGTGTGTGCAGGCTAAATCGAGGCTGAGTGTCACTCTTTAATGGAGTGTGGTGTGCGCAGGCTGAGTCGAGGCTGAGTGTCGCTGTTTAACGGGGAGTGGCGTGTGCAGGCTGAATCGAGGCTGAGTGTCGCTCCTTAATGGAGAGTGGCGTATGCGGGCTGAATCGAGGCTGAGTGTCACTCTTTAACGGAGAGTGGCGTCTGCGGGCTGAATCGAGGCTCAGTGTCACCCTTTAACGGAGAGTGTGTGCGTGCTAAATCGAGGCTGAGTGTCACTCTTTAACGGACAGTGGTTTGTGCGGGCCAAAACGAGGCTGAGTGTCACTCTTTAAAGGAGAGTGTTGTGTGCGGGCTGAGTCGAGGCTGAGTGTCGCTCTTTAACGGAGAGTGTGTGCTGGCTGAATCGAGGCTGTGTGTCGCTCTTTAACGGGGAGTGGCGTGTGTGGGTTGAATCGAGGCTGAGTGTCGCTCCTTAATGGAGAGTGGCGTATACGGGCTGAATCGAGGCTGAGTGTCACTCTTTAACAGAGAGTGGCGTGTGCGGGCTGAATCGAGGCTGAGTGCAGTGTCCCTCTTTAACGGAGAGTGGCGTGTGCGGGCTGAGTCGAGGCTGAGTTTCCCTCTTTAACGGACAGTGGCGTGTGCGGGTTGAATCGAGGCTGTGTGTCGCTCTGTAACGGAGAATGGCGTGTGCCGACTGAATCGAGGCTGAGTGTTGCTTTTTAACGGAGAGTGGCGTGTGCGGACTGAATCGCGGCTGAGTGTCACTTTGTAACGAGGAGTGTGTGCGGGCTAAATCGAGGCTGAGTGTCGCTCTTTAACGGAGAGTAGTGTGTGCGGGCTGAATCGAGGCTGTGTGTCGCTCTTTAACGGAGAGTTGTGTGTGCGGGCTAAATCGAGGCTGAGTGTCACTCTTTAACGGAGAGCAGCGTGTGCGGGTTGAATCGATGCTGATTGCAGTGTCACTCTTTAACGGAGAGTAGTGTGTGCGGGCTGAATCGAGGCTGAGTGTCGCTCCTTAATGGACAGTGGCGTCTGCGGGCTGAATCGAGGCTGAGTGTCGCTCTTTAACGGAGAGTGGTGTGTGCGGGCTGAATCGAGGCTGAGTGTCGCTCCTTAATGGAGAGTGGCGTCTGCGGGCTGAATCGAGGCTGAGTGTCGCTCTTTAACGGAGAGTGGTGTGTGCGGGCTGAATCGAGGCTGAGTGTCGCTCTTTAACGGAGAGTGGTGTGTGCGGGCTGAATCGAGGCTTAGTGTAACTCTTTAACCGAGAGTGGCGTGTGCGGGCTGAATCGAGGCTGAGTGTCGCTCTTTAACGGAGTGTGGTGTGTGCGGGCTGAATCGAGGCTGAGTGTCGCTCCTTAATGGAGAGTGGCGTCTGCGGGCTGAATCGAGGCTGAGTGTCGCTCTTTAACGGAGAGTGGTGTGTGCGGGCTGAATCGAGGCTGAGTGTCGCTCTTTAACGGAGAGTGGTGTGTGCGGGCTGAATCGAGGCTTAGTGTAACTCTTTAACCGAGTGTGGCGTGTGCGGGCTGAATCGTGGTTGAGTGTCGTTCTTTAATGGAAAGTGGCGTGTGTGGGCCGAATCGAGGCTGAGTGTCACTCTTTAACGGAGAGTGGCTTCTGAGGGTTGAATTGAGGCTGAGCGCAGTGTCACCCTTTAACAGAGAGTGGTGTGTGCGGGCTGAATCGAGGCTCTGTGTCGCTCTTTAACGGAGAGTTGTGTGTGCGGGCTAAAACGAGGCTGTGTGTCACTCTTTAACGGAGAGTGGTGTGTGCGGGCTGAATCGAGGCTGTGTGTCGCTCTTTAACGGACAGTGGTGTGTGCGGGCTAAAACGAGGCTGAGTGTCACTCTTTAAAGTAGAGTGGTGTGTGCAGGTTGAATCGAGGCTGAGTGTCACCCTTTAACGGAGAGGGTGTGCGTGCTAAAACGAGGCTGAGTGTCACTCTTTAAGGGAGTGTTGTGTGTGACGACTGAATCGAGGCTGAGTGTCACTATGTAACGAGGAGTGTGTGCGGGCTAATTCGAGGCTGAATGTTACTCTTTAACAGAGAGTGGCGTGTGCGGGTTGAATCAAGGCTGAGTGCAGTGTCGCTCTTTAACGGCGAGTGGTGTGTGCGGGCTGAATCGAGGCTGTGTGTCGCTCTTTAACGGACAGTGGTGTGTGCGGGCTAAAACGAGGCTGAGTGTCACTCTTTAAAGTAGAGTGGTGTGTGCAGGTTGAATCGAGGCTGAGTGTCACCCTTTAACGGAGAGGGTGTGCGTGCTAAAACGAGGCTGAGTGTCACTCTTTAAGGGAGTGTTGTGTGTGACGACTGAATCGAGGCTGAGTGTCACTATGTAACGAGGAGTGTGTGCGGGCTAATTCGAGGCTGAATGTTACTCTTTAACAGAGAGTGGCGTGTGCGGGTTGAATCAAGGCTGAGTGCAGTGTCGCTCTTTAACGGCGAGTGGTGTGTGCGGGCTGAATCGAGGCTGTGTGTCGCTCTTTAACGGAGAGTTGTGTGTGCGGGCTAAATCGAGGCTGAGTGTCACTCTTTAATGGAGAGAGGCGTGTGCGGGTTGAATCGAGGCTGAGTGTCACTCTTTAACGGAGAGTGGTGTGTGCGGGCTGAATCGAGGCTGTGTGTCGCTCCTTAATGGAGAGCGGCGTGTGCGGGCTGAGTCGAGGCTGAGTGTCCCTCTTTAACGGATAGTGGTGTGTGCGGGCTAAAACGAGGCTGAGTGTCACTCTTTAAAGTAGAGTGGTGTGTGCGGGTTGAATCGAGGCTGTGTGTCGCTCTTTAACGGAAAATGGCGTGTGCGGGCTGAATCGAGGCTGAGTGTCACCCTTTAACGGAGAGTGTGTGCGTGCTAAATCGAGGCTGAGTGTCACTCTTTAACGGAGTGTTGTGTGTGAGGACTGAATCGAGGCTGAGTGTCACTATGTAACGAGAAGTGTGTGCGGGCTGAATCGAGGCTGAGTGTCGCTCTTTAACGGAGAGTGGTGTGTGCGGGCTGAATCGAGGCTGAGTGTCACCTTTTAATGGAGAGCGGCGTGTGCGGGTTGAATCAAGGCTGAGTGTCACTCTTTAACGGGGAGTGGCGTGTGTGGGTTGAATCGAGGCAGAGTGTCGCTGCTTAATGGAGAGTGGCGTCTGCGGGGTGAATCGAGGCTGAGTGCAGTGTCCCTCTTTAACGGAGAGTGGCGTGTGCGGGCTGAGTCGAGGCTGAGTGTCCCTCTTTAACGGACAGTGGTGTGTGCGGGCTAAAACGAGGCTGAGTGTCACTCTTTGAAGGAGACTGGCGTGTGCGGGTTGAATCGAGGCTGTGTGTCGCTCTTTAACGGAGAATGGCGTGTGCGGGCTGAATCGAGGCTGAGTGTCGCTTTTTAACGGAGAGTTGCATGTGCGGGCTGAATCAAGGCTGAGTGTCACTCTTTAACGGAGTGTTTTGTGTGCAGACTGAATCGAGGGTGAGTGACACTCTGTAACGAGGAGTGTGTGCGGGCTAAATCGAGGCTGAGTGTCGCTCTTTAACGGAGAGTTGCGTGTGCGGGCTAAATCGAGGCTGAGTGTCACTTTTTAACGGAGAGCGGCGTCTGCGGGTTGAATCAAGGCTGAGTGTCACTCTTTAACGGGGAGTGGTGTGTGTGGGTTGAATCGAGGCTGAGTGTCGCTCCTTAATGGAGAGTGGCGTATGTGGGCTGAATCGAGGCTGAGTGCAGTGTCCCTCTTTAACGGACAGTGGTGTGTGCGGGCTAAAACGAGGCTGAGTGTCACTCTTTAAAGGAGACTGGTGTGTGCGGGTTGAATCGAAGCTGTGTGTCGCTCTTTAACGGAGAATGGCGTGTGCGGGCTGAATCGAGGCTGAGTGTCGCTTTTTAACGGAGAGTGGCGTGTGCGGGCTGAATCAAGGCTGAGTGTCACTCTTTAACGGAGTGTTTTGTGTGCGGACTGAATCGAGGCTGAGTGTCACTCTGTAACGAGGAGTGTGTGCGGGCTAAATCGAGGCTGAGTGTCGCTCTTTAACGGAGAGTGGTGTGTGCGGGCTAAATCGAGGCTGAGTGTCACTCTTTAACGGAGAGCGGCGTGTGCAGGTTGAATCGATGCTGAGTGCAGTGTCGCTCTTTAACTGAGAGTTGTGTGTGCGGGCTGAATCGAGGCTGAGTGTCGCTCCTTAATGGAGAGTGGTGTGTGCGGGCTGAATCGAGGCTGTGTGTCGCTCCTTAATGGAGAGCGGCGTGTGCGGGCTGAGTCGAGGCTGAGTGTCCCTCTTTAACGGATAGTGGTGTGTGCGGGCTAAAACGAGGCTGAGTGTCACTCTTTAAAGTAGAGTGGTGTGTGCGGGTTGAATCGAGGCTGTGTGTCGCTCTTTAACGGAAAATGGCGTGTGCGGGCTGAATCGAGGCTGAGTGTCACCCTTTAACGGAGAGTGTGTGCGTGCTAAATCGAGGCTGAGTGTCACTCTTTAACGGAGTGTTGTGTGTGAGGACTGAATCGAGGCTGAGTGTCACTATGTAACGAGAAGTGTGTGCGGGCTGAATCGAGGCTGAGTGTCGCTCTTTAACGGAGAGTGGTGTGTGCGGGCTGAATCGAGGCTGTGTGTCGCTCTTTAACGGAGAGTTGTGTGTGCGGGCTAAATCGAGGCTGAGTGTCACCTTTTAATGGAGAGCGGCGTGTGCGGGTTGAATCAAGGCTGAGTGTCACTCTTTAACGGGGAGTGGCGTGTGTGGGTTGAATCGAGGCAGAGTGTCGCTGCTTAATGGAGAGTGGCGTCTGCGGGGTGAATCGAGGCTGAGTGCAGTGTCCCTCTTTAACGGACAGTGGCGTGTGCGGGCTGAGTCGAGGCTGAGTGTCCCTCTTTAACGGACAGTGGTGTGTGCGGGCTAAAACGAGGCTGAGTGTCACTCTTTGAAGGAGACTGGCGTGTGCGGGTTGAATCGAGGCTGTGTGTCGCTCTTTAACGGAGAATGGCGTGTGCGGGCTGAATCGAGGCTGAGTGTCGCTTTTTAACGGAGAGTTGCATGTGCGGGCTGAATCAAGGCTGAGTGTCACTCTTTAACGGAGTGTTTTGTGTGCAGACTGAATCGAGGGTGAGTGACACTCTGTAACGAGGAGTGTGTGCGGGCTAAATCGAGGCTGAGTGTTGCTCTTTCACGGAGAGTGGTGTGTGCGGGCTGAATCGAGGCTGTGTGTCGCTCTTTAACGGAGAGTTGTGTGTGCGGGCTAAATCGAGGCTGAGTGTCACTCTTTAACGGAGAGCGGCGTCTGCGGGTTGAATCAAGGCTGAGTGTCACTCTTTAACGGGGAGTGGTGTGTGTGGGTTGAATCGAGGCTGAGTGTCGCTCCTTAATGGAGAGTGGCGTATGTGGGCTGAATCGAGGCTGAGTGCAGTGTCCCTCTTTAACGGACAGTGGTGTGTGCGGGCTAAAACGAGGCTGAGTGTCACTCTTTAAAGGAGACTGGTGTGTGCGGGTTGAATCGAGGCTGTGTGTCGCTCTTTAACGGAGAATGGCGTGTGCGGGCTGAATCGAGGCTGAGTGTCGCTTTTTAACGGAGAGTGGCGTGTGCGGGCTGAATCAAGGCTGAGTGTCACTCTTTAACGGAGTGTTTTGTGTGCGGACTGAATCGAGGCTGAGTGTCACTCTGTAACGAGGAGTGTGTGCGGGCTAAATCGAGGCTGAGTGTCGCTCTTTAACGGAGAGTGGTGTGTGCGGGCTAAATCGAGGCTGAGTGTCACTCTTTAACGGAGAGCGGCGTGTGCAGGTTGAATCGATGCTGAGTGCAGTGTCGCTCTTTAACTGAGAGTTGTGTGTGCGGGCTGAATCGAGGCTGAGTGTCGCTCCTTAATGGAGAGTGGCGTCTGCGGGCTGAATCGAGGCTGAGTGTCGTTCTTTAACGGAGAGTGGTGTGTGCGGGCTGAATCGAGGCTGAGTGTCGCTCTTTAACGGAGAGTGGTGTGTGCGGGCTGAATCGAGGCTTAGTGTCGCTCTTTAACGGAGAGTGTGTGCGGGCTAAATCGAGGCTGAGTGTAACTCTTTAACCGAGAGTGGCGTGTGTGGGCCAAATCGAGGCTGAGTGTCGCTCTTTAACGGAGAGTGGCATATGCGGGCTGAATCGAGGCTGAGTGTCACTCTTTAATGGAGAGTGGCGTGTGAGGGCTGAATCGAGGCTGAGTGCAGTGTCCCTCTTTAACGGAGAGTGGCGTGTGCGGGCTGAGTCGAGGCTGAGTGTCCCTCTTTAACGGACAGTGGTGTGTGCGTGCTAAAACGAGGCTGAGTGTCATTCTTTAAAGTAGAGTGGTGTGTGCAGGTTGAATCGAGGCTGAGTGTCACCCTTTAACGGAGAGGGTGTGCGTGCTAAATCGAGGCTGAGTGTCACTCTTTAACGGAGTGTTGTGTGTGAGGACTGAATCGAGGCTGAGTGTCACTATGTAACGAGGAGTGTGTGCGGGCTAATTCAAGGCTGAGTGTTACTCTTTAACAGAGAGTGGCGTGTGCGGGTTGAATGAAGGCTGAGTGCAGTGTCGCTCTTTAACGGAGAGTTGTGTGTGCGCGCTAAATCGAGGCTGAGTGTCACTCTTTAATGGAGAGAGGCGTGTGCGGGTTGAATCGAGGCTGAGTGTCACTCTTTAACGGAGAGTGGTGTGTGCGGGCTGAATCGAGGCTGTGTGTCGCTCCTTAATGGAGAGCGGCATGTGCGGGCTGAGTCGAGGCTGAGTGTCCCTCTTTAACGGATAGTGGTGTGTGCGGGCTAAAACGAGGCTGAGTGTCACTCTTTAAAGTAGAGTGGTGTGTGCGGGTTGAATCGAGGCTGTGTGTCGCTCTTTAACGGAAAATGGCGTGTGCGGGCTGAATCGAGGCTGAGTGTCACCCTTTAACGGAGAGTGTGTGCGTGCTAAATCGAGGCTGAGTGTCACTCTTTAACGGAGTGTTGTGTGTGAGGACTGAATCGAGGCTGAGTGTCACTATGTAACGAGAAGTGTGTGCGGGCTGAATCGAGGCTGAGTGTCGCTCTTTAACGGCGAGTGGTGTGTGCGGGCTGAATCGAGGCTGTGTGTCGCTCTTTAACGGAGAGTTGTGTGTGCGGGCTAAATCGAGGCTGAGTGTCACCTTTTAATGGAGAGCGGCGTGTGCGGGTTGAATCAAGGCTGAGTGTCACTCTTTAACGGGGAGTGGCGTGTGTGGGTTGAATCGACGCAGAGTGTCGCTGCTTAATGGAGAGTGGCGTATGCGGGCTGAATCGAGGCTGAGTGTCACTCTTTAACAGAGAGTGGCGTCTGCGGGGTGAATCGAGGTTGAGTGCAGTGTCCCTCTTTAACGGAGAGTGGCGTGTGCGGGCTGAGTCGAGGCTGAGTGTCCCTCTTTAACGGACAGTGGTGTGTGCGGGCTAAAACGAGGCTGAGTGTCACTCTTTGAAGGAGACTGGCGTGTGCGGGTTGAATCGAGGCTGTGTGTCGCTCTTTAATGGAGAATGGCGTGTGCGGGCTGAATCGAGGCTGAGTGTCGCTTTTTAACGGAGAGTTGCGTGTGCGGGCTGAATCAAGGCTGAGTGTCACTCTTTAACGGAGTGTTTTGTGTGCGGACTGAATTGAGGGTGAGTGACACTCTGTAACGAGGAGTGTGTGCGGGCTAAATCGAGGCTGAGTGTCGCTCTTTAACGGAGAGTGGTGTGTGCGGGCTGAATCGAGGCTGTGTGTCGCTCTTTAACGGAGAGTTGTGTGTGCGGGCTAAATCGAGGCTGAGTGTCACTCTTTAACGGAGAGCGGCGTCTGCGGGTTGAATCAAGGCTGAGTGTCACTCTTTAACGGGGAGTGGTGTGTGTGGGTTGAATCGAGGCTGAGTGTCGCTCCTTAATGGAGAGTGGCGTATGTGGGCTGAATCGAGGCTGAGTGCAGTGTCCCTCTTTAACGGACAGTGGTGTGTGCGGGCTAAAACGAGGCTGAGCGTCACTCTTTAAAGGAGACTGGTGTGTGCGGGTTGAATCGAGGCTGTGTGTCGCTCTTTAACGGAGAATGGCGTGTGCGGGCTGAATCGAGGCTGAGTGTCGCTTTTTAACGGAGAGTGGCGTGTGCGGGCTGAATCAAGGCTGAGTGTCACTCTTTAACGGAGTGTTTTGTGTGCGGACTGAATCGAGGCTGAGTGTCACTCTGTAACGAGGAGTGTGTGCGGGCTAAATCGAGGCTGAGTGTCGCTCTTTAACGGAGAGTGGTGTGTGCGGGCTAAATCGAGGCTGAGTGTCACTCTTTAACGGAGAGCGGCGTGTGCGGGTTGAATCGATGCTGAGTGCAGTGTCCCTCTTTAACGGACAGTGGTGTGTGCGGGCTAAAACGAGGCTGAGTGTCACTCTTTAAAGGAGACTGGTGTGTGCGGGTTGAATCGAGGCTGTGTGTCGCTCTTTAACGGAGAATGGCGTGTGCGGGCTGAATCGAGGCTGAGTGTCGCTTTTTAACGGAGAGTGGCGTGTGCGGGCTGAATCAAGGCTGAGTGTCACTCTTTAACGGAGTGTTTTGTGTGCGGACTGAATCGAGGCTGAGTGTCACTCTGTAACGAGGAGTGTGTGCGGGCTAAATCGAGGCTGAGTGTCGCTCTTTAACGGAGAGTGGTGTGTGCGGGCTAAATCGAGGCTGAGTGTCACTCTTTAACGGAGAGCGGCGTGTGCGGGTTGAATCGATGCTGAGTGCAGTGTCGCTCTTTAACTGAGAGTTGTGTGTGCGGGCTGAATCGAGGCTGAGTGTCGCTCCTTAATGGAGAGTGACGTCTGCGGGCTGAATCGAGGCTGAGTGTCGTTCTTTAACGGAGAGTGGTGTGTGCGGGCTGAATCGAGGCTGAGTGTCGCTCTTTAACGGAGAGTGGTGTGTGCGGGCTGAATCGAGGCTTAGTGTCGCTCTTTAACGGAGAGTGTGTGCGGGCTAAATCGAGGCTGAGTGTAACTCTTTAACCGAGAGTGGCATGTGTGGGCCGAATCGAGGCTGAGTGTCGCTCTTTAACGGAGAGTGGCATATGCGGGCTGAATCGAGGCTGAGTGTCACTCTTTAATGGAGAGTGGCGTGTGAGGGCTGAATCGAGGCTGAGTGCAGTGTCCCTCTTTAACGGAGAGTGGCGTGTGCGGGCTGAGTCGAGGCTGAGTGTCCCTCTTTAACGGACAGTGGTGTGTGCGTGCTAAAATGAGGCTGAGTGTCATTCTTTAAAGTAGAGTGGTGTGTGCAGGTTGAATCGAGGCTTAGTGTCACCCTTTAACGGAGAGGGTGTGCGTGCTAAATCGAGGCTGAGTGTCACTCTTTAACGGAGTGTTGTGTGTGAGGACTGAATCGAGGCTGAGTGTCACTATGTAACGAGGAGTGTGTGCGGGCTAATTCAAGGCTGAGTGTTACTCTTTAACAGAGAGTGGCGTGTGCGGGTTGAATCAAGGCTGAGTGCAGTGTCGCTCTTTAACGGCGAGTGGTGTGTGCGGGCTGAATCGAGGCTGTGTGTCGCTCTTTAACGGAGAGTTGTGTGTGCGCGCTAAATCGAGGCTGAGTGTCACTCTTTAATGGAGAGAGGCGTGTGCGGGTTGAATCGAGGCTGAGTGTCACTCTTTAACGGAGAGTGGTGTGTGCGGGTTGAATCGAGGCTGTGTGTCGCTCCTTAATGGAGAGTGGCGTGTGCGGGCTGAATCGAGGATAGGTGCAGTGTCCCTCTTTAACGGAGAGCGGCGTGTGCGGGCTGAGTCGAGGCTGAGTGTACCTCTTTAACGGACAGTGGTGTGTGCGGGCTAAAACGAGGCTGAGTGTCACTCTTCAAAGTAGAGTGGTGTGTGCGGGTTGAATCGAGGCTGTGTGTCGCTCTTTAACGGAAAATGGCGTTTGCGGGCTGAATCGAGGCTGAGTGTCACCCTTTAACGGAGAGTGTGTGCGTGCTAAATCGAGGCTGAGTGTCACTCTTTAACGGAGTGTTGTGTGTGAGGACTGAATCGAGGCTGAGTGTCACTATGTAACGAGAAGTGTGTGCGGGCTGAATCGAGGCTGAGTGTCGCTGTTTAACGGCGAGTGGTGTGTGCGGGCTGAATCGAGGCTGTGTGTCGCTCTTTAACGGAGAGTTGTGTGTGCGGGCTGAATCGAGGCTGAGTGTCACTCTTTAATGGAGAGCGGCGTGTGCGGGTTGAATCAAGGCTGAGTGTCACTCTTTAACGGGGAGTGGCGTGTGTGGGTTGAATCGAGGCAGAGTGTCGCTGCTTAATGGAGAGTGGCGTATGCGGGCTGAATCGAGGCTGAGTGTCATTCTTTAACAGAGAGTGGCGTCTGCGGGGTGAATCGAGGCTGAGTGCAGTGTCCCTCTTTAACGGAGAGTGGCGTGTGCGGGCTGAGTCGAGGCTGAGTGTCCCTCTTTAACGGACAGTGGTGTGTGCGGGCTAAAACGAGGCTGAGTGTCACTCTTTGAAGGAGACTGGCGTGTGCGGGTTGAATCGAGGCTGTGTGTCGCTCTTTAACGGAGAATGGCGTGTGCGGGCTGAATCGAGGCTGAGTGTCGCTTTTTAACGGAGAGTTGCGTGTGCGGGCTGAATCAAGGCTGAGTGTCACTCTTTAACGGAGTGTTTTGTGTGCGGACTGAATCGAGGCTGAGTGTCACTCTGTAACGAGGAGAGTGTGCGGGCTAAATCGAGGCTGAGTGTCGCTCTTTAACGGAGAGTGGTGTGTGCGGGCTGAATCGAGGCTGTGTGTCGCTCTTTAACGGAGAGTGGCATATGCGGGCTGAATCGAGGCTGAGTGTCACTCTTTAATGGAGAGTGGCGTGTGAGGGCTGAATCGAGGCTGAGTGCAGTGTCCCTCTTTAACGGAGAGTGGCGTGTGCGGGCTGAGTCGAGGCTGAGTGTCCCTCTTTAACGGACAGTGGTGTGTGCGTGCTAAAACGAGGCTGAGTGTCATTCTTTAAAGTAGAGTGGTGTGTGCAGGTTGAATCGAGGCTGAGTGTCACCCTTTAACGGAGAGGGTGTGCGTGCTAAATCGAGGCTGAGTGTCACTCTTTAACGGAGTGTTGTGTGTGAGGACTGAATCGAGGCTGAGTGTCACTATGTAACGAGGAGTGTGTGCGGGCTAATTCAAGGCTGAGTGTTACTCTTTAACAGAGAGTGGCGTGTGCGGGTTGAATCAAGGCTGAGTGCAGTGTCGCTCTTTAACGGCGAGTGGTGTGTGCGGGCTGAATCGAGGCTGTGTGTCGCTCTTTAACGGAGAGTTGTGTGTGCGCGCTAAATCGAGGCTGAGTGTCACTCTTTAATGGAGAGAGGCGTGTGCGGGTTGAATCGAGGCTGAGTGTCACTCTTTAACGGAGAGTGGTGTGTGCGGGCTGAATCGAGGCTGTGTGTCGCTCCTTAATGGAGAGTGGCGTGTGCGGGCTGAATCGAGGATGAGTGCAGTGTCCCTCTTTAACGGAGAGCGGCGTGTGCGGGCTGAGTTGAGGCTGAGTGTCCCTCTTTAACGGACAGTGGTGTGTGCGGGCTAAAACGAGGCTGAGTGTCACTCTTCAAAGTAGAGTGGTGTGTGCGGGTTGAATCGAGGCTGTGTGTCGCTCTTTAACGGAAAATGGCGTGTGCGGGCTGAATCGAGGCTGAGTGTCACCCTTTAACGGAGAGTGTGTGCGTGCTAAATCGAGGCTGAGTGTCACTCTTTAACGGAGTGTTGTGTGTGAGGACTGAATCGAGGCTGAGTGTCACTATGTAACGAGAAGTGTGTGCGGGCTGAATCGAGGCTGAGTGTCGCTCTTTAACGGCGAGTGGTGTGTGCGGGCTGAATCGAGGCTGTGTGTCGCTCTTTAACGGAGAGTTGTGTGTGCGGGCTGAATCGAGGCTGAGTGTCACTCTTTAATGGAGAGCGGCGTGTGCGGGTTGAATCAAGGCTGAGTGTCACTCTTTAACGGGGAGTGGCGTGTGTGGGTTGAATCGAGGCAGAGTGTCGCTGCTTAATGGAGAGTGGCGTATGCGGGCTGAATCGAGGCTGAGTGTCATTCTTTAACAGAGAGTGGCGTCTGCGGGGTGAATCGAGGCTGAGTACAGTGTCCCTCTTTAACGGAGAGTGGCGTGTGCGGGCTGAGTCGAGGCTGAGTGTCCCTCTTTAACGGACAGTGGTGTGTGCGGGCTAAAACGAGGCTGAGTGTCACTCTTTGAAGGAGACTGGCGTGTGCGGGTTGAATCGAGGCTGTGTGTCGCTCTTTAACGGAGAATGGCGTGTGTGGGCTAAATCGAGGCTGAGTGTCGCTTTTTAACGGAGAGTTGCGTGTGCGGGCTGAATCAAGGCTGAGTGTCACTCCTTAACGGAGTGTTTTGTGTGCGGACTGAATCGAGGCTGAGTGTCACTCTGTCACGAGGAGTGTGTGCGGGCTAAATCGAGGCTGAGTGTCGCTCTTTAACGGAGAGTGGTGTGTGCGGGCTGAATCGAGGCTGTGTGTCGCTCTTTAACGGAGAGTTGTGTGTGCGGGCTAAATCGAGGCTGAGTGTCACTCTTTAACGGAGAGCGGCGTTTGCGGGTTGAATCAAGGCTGAGTGTCACTCTTTAACGGAGAGTGGTGTGTGCAGGCTGAATCGAGGCTGTATGTCGTACTTTAACGGGGAGTGGCGTGTGTGGGTTGAATCGAGGCTGAGTGTCGCTCCTTAATGGAGAGTGGCGTATGCGGGCTGAATCGAGGCTGAGTGCAGTGTCCCTCTTTAACGGACAGTGGTGTGTGCGGGCTAAAACGAGGCTGAGAGTCACTCTTGAAAGGAGACTGGTGTGTGCGGGTTGAATCGAGGCTGTGTGTCGCTCTTTAACGGAGAATGGCGTGTGCGGGCTGAATCGAGGCTGAGTGTCGCTTTTTAACGGAGAGTGGCGTGTGCGGGCTGAATCAAGGTTGAGTGTCACTCTTTAACGGAGTGTTTTGTGTGCGGACTGAATCGAGGCTGAGTGTCACTCTGTAACGAGGAGTGTGTGCGGGCTAAGTCGAGGCTGAGTGTCGCTCTTTAACGGAGAGTGGTGTGTGCGGGCTAAATCGAGGCTGAATGTTACTCTTTAACAGAGAGTGGCATGTGCGGGTTGAATCAAGGCTGAGTGCAGTGTCGCTCTTTAACGGCGAGTGGTGTGTGCGGGCTGAATCGAGGCTGTGTGTCGCTCTTTAACGGAGAGTTGTGTGTGCGCGCTAAATCGAGGCTGAGTGTCACTCTTTAATGGAGAGAGGCGTGTGCGGGTTGAATCGAGGCTGAGTGTCACTCTTTAACGGGGAGTGGCGTGTGTGGGTTGAATCGAGGCAGAGTGTCGCTGCTTAATGGAGAGTGGCGTATGCGGGCTGAATCGAGGCTCAGTGTCACTCTTTAACAGAGAGTGGCGTCTGCGGGGTGAATCGAGGCTGAGTGCAGTGTCCCTCTTTAACGGAGAGTGGCGTGTGCGGGCTGAGTCGAGGCTGAGTGTCCCTCTTTAACGGACAGTGGTGTGTGCGGGCTAAAACGAGGCTGAGTGTCACTCTTTGAAGGAGACTGGCGTGTGCGGGTTGAATCGAGGCTGTGTGTCGCTCTTTAACGGAGAATGGCGTGCGCGGGCTGAATCGAGGCTGAGTGTCGGTTTTTAACGGAGAGTTGCGTGTGCGGGCTGAATCAAGGCTGAGTGTCACTCTTTAACGGGGAGTGGCGTGTGTGGGTTGAATCGAGGCAGAGTGTCGCTGCTTAATGGAGAGTGGCGTATGCGGGCTGAATCGAGGCTCAGTGTCACTCTTTAACAGAGAGTGGCGTCTGCGGGGTGAATCGAGGCTGAGTGCAGTGTCCCTCTTTAACGGAGAGTGGCGTGTGCGGGCTGAGTCGAGGCTGAGTGTCCCTCTTTAACGGACAGTGGTGTGTGCGGGCTAAAACGAGGCTGAGTGTCACTCTTTGAAGGAGACTGGCGTGTGCGGGTTGAATCGAGGCTGTGTGTCGCTCTTTAACGGAGAATGGCGTGCGCGGGCTGAATCGAGGCTGAGTGTCGCTTTTTAACTGAGAGTTGCGTGTGCGGGCTGAATCAAGGCTGAGTGTCACTCTTTAACGGAGTGTTTTGTGTGCGGACTGAATCGAGGCTGAGTGTCACTCTGTAACGAGGAGTGTGTGCGGGCTAAATCGAGGCTGAGTGTCGCTCTTTAACGGAGAGTGGTGTGTGCGGGCTGAATCGAGGCTGTGTGTCGCTCTTTAACGGAGAGTTGTGTGTGCGGGCTAAATCGAGGCTGAGTGTCACTCTTTAACGGAGAGCGGCGTCTGCGGGTTGAATCAAGGCTTAGTGTCACTCTTTAACGGGGAGTGGCGTGTGTGGGTTGAATCGAGGCTGAGTGTCGTTCCTTAATGGAGAGTGGCGTATGTGGGCTGAATCGAGGCTAAGTGCAGTGTCCCTCTTTAACGGACAGTGGTGTGTGCGGGCTAAAACGAGGCTGAGTGTCACTCTTTAAAGGAGACTGGTGTGTGCGGGTTGAATCGAGGCTGTGTGTCGCTCTTTAACGGAGAATGGCGTGTGCGGGCTGAGTCGAGGCTGAGTGTCCCTCTTTAACGGACAGTGGTGTGTGCGTGCTAAAACGAGGCTGAGTGTCATTCTTTAAAGTAGAGTGGTGTGTGCAGTTTGAATCGAGGCTGAGTGTCACCCTTTAACGGAGAGGGTGTGCGTGCTAAATCGAGGCTGAGTGTCACTCTTTAACGGAGTGTTGTGTGTGAGGACTGAATCGAGGCTGAGTGTCACTATGTAACGAGGAGTGTGTGCGGGCTAATTCAAGGCTGAGTGTTACTCTTTAACAGAGAGTGGCGTGTGCAGGTTGAATCAAGGCTGAGTGCAGTGTCGCTCTTTAACGGCGAGTGGTGTGTGCGGGCTGAATCGAGGCTGTGTGTTGCTCTTTAACGGAGAGTTGTGTGTGCGCGCTAAATCGAGGCTGAGTGTCACTCTTTAATGGAGAGAGGCGTGTGCGGGTTGAATCGAGGCTGAGTGTCACTCTTTAACGGAGAGTGGTGTGTGCGGGCTGAATCGAGGCTGTGTGTCGCTCCTTAATGGAGAGTGGCGTGTGCGGGCTGAATCGAGGATGAGTGCAGTGTCCCTCTTTAACGGAGAGCGGCGTGTGCGGGCTGAGTCGAGGCTGAGTGTCCCTCTTTAACGGACAGTGGTGTGTGCGGGCTAAAACGAGGCTGAGTGTCACTCTTCAAAGTAGAGTGGTGTGTGCGGGTTGAATCGAGGCTGTGTGTCGCTCTTTAACGGAAAATGGCGTGTGCGGGCTGAATCGAGGCTGAGTGTCACCCTTTAACGGAGAGTGTGTGCGTGCTAAATCGAGGCTGAGTGTCACTCTTTAACGGAGTGTTGTGTGTGAGGACTGAATCGAGGCTGAGTGTCACTATGTAACGAGAAGTGTGTGCGGGCTGAATCGAGGCTGAGTGTCGCTCTTTAACGGCGAGTGGTGTGTGCGGGCTGAATCGAGGCTGTGTGTCGCTCTTTAACGGAGAGTTGTGTGTGCGGGCTGAATCGAGGCTGAGTGTCACTCTTTAATGGAGAGCGGCGTGTGCGGGTTGAATCAAGGCTGAGTGTCACTCTTTAACGGGGAGTGGCGTGTGTGGGTTGAATCGAGGCAGAGTGTCGCTGCTTAATGGAGAGTGGCGTATGCGGGCTGAATCGAGGCTGAGTGTCATTCTTTAACAGAGAGTGGCGTCTGCGGGGTGAATCGAGGCTGAGTGCAGTGTCCCTCTTTAACGGAGAGTGGCGTGTGCGGGCTGAGTCGAGGCTGAGTGTCCCTCTTTAACGGACAGTGGTGTGTGCGGGCTAAAACGAGGCTGAGTGTCACTCTTTGAAGGAGACTGGCGTGTGCGGGTTGAATCGAGGCTGTGTGTCGCTCTTTAACGGAGAATGGCGTGTGCGGGCTGAATCGAGGCTGAGTGTCGCTTTTTAACGGAGAGTTGCGTGTGCGGGCTGAATCAAGGCTGAGTGTCACTCTTTAACGGAGTGTTTTGTGTGCGGACTGAATCGAGGCTGAGTGTCACTCTGTAACGAGGAGTGTGTGCGGGCTAAATCGAGGCTGAGTGTCGCTCTTTAACGGAGAGTGGTGTGTGCGGGCTGAATCGAGGCTGTGTGTCGCTCTTTAACGGAGAGTTGTGTGTGCGGGCTAAATCGAGGCTGAGTGTCACTCTTTAACGGAGAGCGGCGTTTGCGGGTTGAATCAAGGCTGAGTGTCACTCTTTAACGGAGAGTGGTGTGTGCAGGCTGAATCGAGGCTGTATGTCGCACTTTAACGGGGAGTGGCGTGTGTGGGTTGAATCGAGGCTGAGTGTCGCTCCTTAATGGAGAGTGGCGTACGCGGGCTGAATCGAGGCTGAGTGCAGTGTCCCTCTTTAACGGACAGTGGTGTGTGCGGGCTAAAACGAGGCTGAGTGTCACTCTTGAAAGGAGACTGGTGTGTGCGGGTTGAATCGAGGCTGTGTGTCGCTCTTTAACGGAGAATGGCGTGTGCGGGCTGAATCGAGGCTGAGTGTCGCTTTTTAACGGAGAGTGGCGTGTGCGGGCTGAATCAAGGTTGAGTGTCACTCTTTAACGGAGTGTTTTGTGTGCGGACTGAATCGAGGCTGAGTGTCACTCTGTAACGAGGAGTGTGTGCGGGCTAAGTCGAGGCTGAGTGTCGCTCTTTAACGGAGAGTGGTGTGTGCGGGCTAAATCGAGGCTGAATGTTACTCTTTAACAGAGAGTGGCATGTGCGGGTTGAATCAAGGCTGAGTGCAGTGTCGCTCTTTAACGGCGAGTGGTGTGTGCGGGCTGAATCGAGGCTGTGTGTCGCTCTTTAACGGAGAGTTGTGTGTGCGCGCTAAATCGAGGCTGAGTGTCACTCTTTAATGGAGAGAGGCGTGTGCGGGTTGAATCGAGGCTGAGTGTCACTCTTTAACGGGGAGTGGCGTGTGTGGGTTGAATCGAGGCAGAGTGTCGCTGCTTAATGGAGAGTGGCGTATGCGGGCTGAATCGAGGCTCAGTGTCACTCTTTAACAGAGAGTGGCGTCTGCGGGGTGAATCGAGGCTGAGTGCAGTGTCCCTCTTTAACGGAGAGTGGCGTGTGCGGGCTGAGTCGAGGCTGAGTGTCCCTCTTTAACGGACAGTGGTGTGTGCGGGCTAAAACGAGGCTGAGTGTCACTCTTTGAAGGAGACTGGCGTGTGCGGGTTGAATCGAGGCTGTGTGTCGCTCTTTAACGGAGAATGGCTGTGCGCGGGCTGAATCGAGGCTGAGTGTCGGTTTTTAACGGAGAGTTGCGTGTGCGGCTGAATCAAGGCTGAGTGTCCACTCTTTAACGGGGAGTGGCGGTGTGTGGTTGAATCGAGGCAGAGTGTCGCTGCTTAATGGAGAGTGGCGTATGCGGGCTGAATCGAGGCTCAGTGTCACTCTTTAACAGAGAGTGGCGTCTGCGGGGTGAATCGAGGCTGAGTGCAGTGTCCCTCTTTAACGGAGAGTGGCGTGTGCGGGCTGAGTCGAGGCTGAGTGTCCCTCTTTAACGGACAGTGGTGTGTGCGGGCTAAAACGAGGCTGAGTGTCACTCTTTGAAGGAGACTGGCGTGTGCGGGTTGAATCGAGGCTGTGTGTCGCTCTTTAACGGAGAATGGCGTGCGCGGGCTGAATCGAGGCTGAGTGTCGCTTTTTAACTGAGAGTTGCGTGTGCGGGCTGAATCAAGGCTGAGTGTCACTCTTTAACGGAGTGTTTTGTGTGCGGACTGAATCGAGGCTGAGTGTCACTCTGTAACGAGGAGTGTGTGCGGGCTAAATCGAGGCTGAGTGTCGCTCTTTAACGGAGAGTGGTGTGTGCGGGCTGAATCGAGGCTGTGTGTCGCTCTTTAACGGAGAGTTGTGTGTGCGGGCTAAATCGAGGCTGAGTGTCACTCTTTAACGGAGAGCGGCGTCTGCGGGTTGAATCAAGGCTTAGTGTCACTCTTTAACGGGGAGTGGCGTGTGTGGGTTGAATCGAGGCTGAGTGTCGTTCCTTAATGGAGAGTGGCGTATGTGGGCTGAATCGAGGCTAAGTGCAGTGTCCCTCTTTAACGGACAGTGGTGTGTGCGGGCTAAAACGAGGCTGAGTGTCACTCTTTAAAGGAGACTGGTGTGTGCGGGTTGAATCGAGGCTGTGTGTCGCTCTTTAACGGAGAATGGCGTGTGCGGGCTGAATCGAGGCTGAGTGTCGCTTTTTAACGGAGAGTGGCGTGTGCGGGCTGAATCAAGGCTGAATGTCACTCTTTAACGGAGTGTTTTGTGTGCGGACTGAATCGAGGCTGAGTGTCACTCTGTAACGAGGAGTGTGTGCGGGCTAAATCGAGGCTGAGTGTCGCTCTTTAACGGAGAGTGGTGTGTGCGGGCTAAATCGAGGCTGAGTGTCACTCTTTAACGGAGAGCGGCGTGTGCGGGTTGAATCGATGCTGAGTGCAGTGTCGCTCTTTAACTGAGAGTTGTGTGTGCGGGCTGAATCGAGCTGAGTGTCGCTCCTTAATGGAGAGTGGCGTCTGCGGGCTGAATCGAGGCTGAGTGTCGTTCTTTAACGGAGAGTGGTGTGTGCGGGCTGAATCGAGGCTGAGTGTCGCTCTTTAACGGAGAGTGGTGTGTGCGGGCTGAATCGAGGCTTAGTGTCGCTCTTTAACGGAGAGTGTGTGCGGGCTAAATCGAGGCTGAGTGTAACTCTTTAACCGAGAGTGGCGTGTGTGGGCCGAATCGAGGCTGAGTGTCGCTCTTTAACGGAGAGTGGCATATGCGGGCTGAATCGAGGCTGAGTGTCACTCTTTAATAGAGAGTGGCGTGTGAGGGCTGAATCGAGGCTGAGTGCAGTGTCCCTCTTTAACGGAGAGTGGCGTGTGCGGGCTGAGTCGAGGCTGAGTGTCCCTCTTTAACGGACAGTGGTGTGTGCGGGCTAAAACGAGGCTGAGTGTCACTCTTTAAAGGAGACTGGCGTGTGCGGGTTGAATCGAGGCTGTGTGTCGCTCTGTAACGGAGAATGGCGTGTGCCGGCTGAATCGAGGCTGAGTGTCGCTTTTTAACGGAGAGTGGCGTGTGCGGGCTGAATCAAGGCTGAGTGTCACTCTTTAACGGAGTGTTTTGTGTGCGGACTGAATCGCGGCTGAGTGTCACTTTGTAACGAGGAGTGTGTGCGGGCTAAATCGAGGCTGAGTGTCGCTCTTTAACGGAGAGTGGTGTGTGCGGGCTGAATCGAGGCTGTGTGTCGCTCTTTAACGGAGAGTTGTGTGTGCGGACTAAATCGAGGCTGAGTGTCACTCTTTAACGGAGATCAGCGTGTGCGGGTTGAATCGATGCTGATTGCAGTGTCGCTCTTTAACGGAGAGTAGTGTGTGCGGGCTGAATCGAGCTGAGTGTCGCTCCTTAATGGACAGTGGCGTCTGCGGGCTGAATCGAGGCTGAGTGTCGCTCTTTAACGGAGAGTGGTGTGTGCGGGCTGAATCGAGGCTGAGTGTCGCTCCTTAATGGAGAGTGGCGTCTGCGGGCTGAATCGAGGCTGAGTGTCGCTCTTTAACGGAGAGTGGTGTGTGCGGGCTGAATCGAGGCTGAGTGTCGCTCTTTAACGGAGAGCGGTGTGTGCGGGCTGAATCGAGGCTTAGTGTAACTCTTTAACCGAGAGTGGCGTGTGCGGGCTGAATCGAGGCTGAGTGTCGCTATTTAACGGAGAGTGGTGTGTGCGGGCTGAATCGAGGCTTAGTGTAACTCTTTAACCGAGCGTGGCGTGTGCGGGCTGAATCGTGGTTGAGTGTCGTTCTTTAATGGAAAGTGGCGTGTGTGGGCCGAATCGAGGCTGAGTGTCACTCTTTAACGGAGAGTGGCTTCTGAGGGTTGAATTGAGGCTGAGCGCAGTGTCACCCTTTAACAGAGAGTGGTGTGTGCGGGCTGAATCGAGGCTCTGTGTCGCTCTTTAACGGAGAGTTGTGTGTGCGGGCTAAAACGAGGCTGTGTGTCACTCTTTAACGGAGAGTGGTGTGTGCGGGCTGAATCGAGGCTGTGTGTCGCTCTTTAACGGACAGTGGTGTGTGCGGGCTAAAACGAGGCTGAGTGTCACTCTTTAAAGTAGAGTGGTGTGTGCAGGTTGAATCGAGGCTGAGTGTCACCCTTTAACGGAGAGGGTGTGCGTGCTAAAACGAGGCTGAGTGTCACTCTTTAAGGGAGTGTTGTGTGTGACGACTGAATCGAGGCTGAGTGTCACTATGTAACGAGGAGTGTGTGCGGGCTAATTCGAGGCTGAATGTTACTCTTTAACAGAGAGTGGCGTGTGCGGTTGAATCAAGGCTGAGTGCAGTGTCGCTCTTTAACGGCGAGTGGTGTGTGCGGGCTGAATCGAGGCTGTGTGTCGCTCTTTAACGGACAGTGGTGTGTGCGGGCTAAAACGAGGCTGAGTGTCACTCTTTAAAGTAGAGTGGTGTGTGCAGGTTGAATCGAGGCTGAGTGTCACCCTTTAACGGAGAGGGTGTGCGTGCTAAAACGAGGCTGAGTGTCACTCTTTAAGGGAGTGTTGTGTGTGACGACTGAATCGAGGCTGAGTGTCACTATGTAACGAGGAGTGTGTGCGGGCTAATTCGAGGCTGAATGTTACTCTTTAACAGAGAGTGGCGTGTGCGGGTTGAATCGAGGCTGAGTGCAGTGTCGCTCTTAACGGCGAGTGGTGTGTGCGGGCTGAATCGAGGCTGTGTGTCGCTCTTTAACGGAGAGTTGTGTGTGCGGGCTAATCGAGGCTGAGTGTCACTCTTTAATGGAGAGAGGCGTGTGCGGGTTGAATCGAGGCTGAGTGTCACTCTTTAACGGAGAGTGGTGTGTGCGGGCTGAATCGAGGCTGTGTGTCGCTCCTTAATGGAGAGCGGCGTGTGCGGGCTGAGTCGAGGCTGAGTGTCCCTCTTTAACGGACAGTGGTGTGTGCGGGCTAAACGAGGCTGAGTGTCACTCTTTAAAGTAGAGTGGTGTGTGCAGGTTGAATCGAGGCTGTGTGTCGCTCTTTAACGGAAAATGGCGTGTGCGGGCTGAATCGAGGCTGAGTGTCACCCTTTAACGGAGAGTGTGTGCGGGCTAAATCGAGGCTGAGTGTCACTCTTTAACGGAGAGCGGCGTCTGCGGGTTGAATCAAGGCTGAGTGTCACTCTTTAACGGGGAGTGGCGTGTGTGGGTTGAATCGAGGCTGAGTGTCGCTCCTTAATGGAGAGTGGCGTATGTGGGCTGAATCGAGGCTGAGTGCAGTGTCCCTCTTTAACGGACAGTGGTGTGTGCGGGCTAAAACGAGGCTGAGTGTCACTCTTAAAGGAGACTGGTGTGTGCGGGTTGAATCGAGGCTGTGTGTCGCTCTTTAACGGAGAATGGCGTGTAAGGGCTGAATCGAGGCTGGTAGTGTCGCTTTTTAACGGAGAGTGGCGTGTGCGGGCTGAATCAAGGCTGAGTGTCACTCTTTAACGGAGTGTTTTGTGTGCGGACTGAATCGAGGCTGAGTGTCACTCTGTAACGAGGAGTGTGTGCGGGCTAAATCGAGGCTGAGTGTCGCTCTTTAACGGAGAGTGGTGTGTGCGGGCTAAATCGAGGCTGAGTGTCACTCTTTAACGGAGAGCGGCGTGTGCGGGTTGAATCGATGCTGAGTGCAGTGTCGCTCTTTAACTGAGAGTTGTGTGTGCGGGCTGAATCGAGGCTGAGTGTCGCTCCTTAATGGAGAGTGGCGTCTGCGGGCTGAATCGAGGCTGAGTGTCGTTCTTTAACGGAGAGTGGTGTGTGCGGGCTGAATCAAGGCTGAGTGTCACTCTTTAACGGAGAGTGGTGTGTGCGGGCTGAATCGAGGCTTAGTGTCGCTCTTTAACGGAGAGTGTGTGCGGGCTAAATCGAGGCTGAGTATAACTCTTTAACCGAGAGTGGCGTGTGTGGGCCGAATCGAGGCTGAGTGTCGCTCTTTAACGGAGAGTGGCATATGCGGGCTGAATCGAGGCTGAGTGTCACTCTTTAATGGAGAGTGGCGTGTGAGGGCTGAATCGAGGCTGAGTGCAGTGTCCCTCTTTAACGGAGAGTGGCGTGTGCGGGCAGAGTCGAGGCTGAGTGTCCCTCTTTAACGGACAGTGGTGTGTGCGTGCTAAACGAGGCTGAGTGTCATTCTTTAAAGTAGAGTGGTGTGTGCAGGTTGAATCGAGGCTGAGTGTCACCCTTTAACGGAGAGGGTGTGCGTGCTAAATCGAGGCTGAGTGTCACTCTTTAACGAGTGTTGTGTGTGAGGACTGAATCGAGGCTGAGTGTCACTATGTAACGAGGAGTGTGTGCGGGCTAATTCAAGGCTGAGTGTTACTCTTTAACAGAGAGTGGCGTGTGCGGGTTGAATCAAGGCTGAGTGCAGTGTCGTTCTTTAACGGCGAGTGGTGTGTGCGGGCTGAATCGAGGCTGTGTGTCGCTCTTTAACGGAGAGTTGTGTGTGCGCGCTAAATCGAGGCTGAGTGTCACTCTTTAATGGAGAGAGGCGTGTGCGGGTTGAATCGAGGCTGAGTGTCACTCTTTAACGGAGAGTGGTGTGTGCGGGCTGAATCGAGGCTGTGTGTCGCTCCTTAATGGAGAGTGGCGTGTGCGGGCTGAATCGAGGATGAGTGCAGTGTCCCTCTTTAACGGAGAGCGGCGTGTGCGGGCTGAGTTGAGGCTGAGTGTCCCTCTTTAACGGACAGTGGTGTGTGCGGGCTAAAACGAGGCTGAGTGTCAGTCTTCAAAGTAGAGTGGTGTGTGCGGGTTGAATCGAGGCTGTGTGTCGCTCTTTAACGGAAAATGGCGTGTGCGGGCTGAATCGAGGCTGAGTGTCACCCTTTAACGGAGAGTGTGTGCGTGCTAAATCGAGGCTGAGTGTCACTCTTTAACGGAGTGTTGTGTGTGAGGACTGAATCGAGGCTGAGTGTCACTATGTAACGAGAAGTGTGTGCGGGCTGAATCGAGGCTGAGTGTCGCTATTTAACGGCGAGTGGTGTGTGCGGGCTGAATCGAGGCTGTGTGTCGCTCTTTAACGGAGAGTTGTGTGTGCGGGCTGAATCGAGGCTGAGTGTCACTCTTTAATGGAGAGCGGCATGTGCGGGTTGAATCAAGGCTGAGTGTCACTCTTTAACGGGGAGTGGCGTGTGTGGGTTGAATCGAGGCAGAGTGTCGCTGCTTAATGGAGAGTGGCGTATGCGGGCTGAATCGAGGCTGAGTGTCATTCTTTAACAGAGAGTGGCGTCTGCGGGGTGAATCGAGGCTGAGTGCAGTGTCCCTCTTTAACGGAGAGTGGCGTGTGTGGGCTGAGTCGAGGCTGAGTGTCCCTCTTTAACTGACAGTGGTGTGTGCGGGCTAAAACGAGGCTGAGTGTCACTCTTTGAAGGAGACTGGCGTGTGCGGGTTGAATCGAGGCTGTGTGTCGCTCTTTAACGGAGAATGGCGTGTGCGGGCTGAATCGAGGCTGAGTGTTGCTTTTTAACGGAGAGTTGCGTGTGCGGGCTGAATCAAGGCTGAGTGTCACTCTTTAACGGAGTGTTTTGTTTTGTGTGCGGACTGAATCGAGGCTGAGTGTCACTCTGTAACGAGGAGTGTGTGCGGGCTAAATCGAGGCTGAGTGTCGCTCTTTAACGGAGAGTGGTGTGTGCGGGCTGAATCGAGGCTGTGTGTCGCTCTTTAACGGAGAGTTGTGTGTGCGGGCTAAATCGAGGCTGAGTGTCACTCTTTAACGGAGAGCGGCGTTTGCGGGTTGAATCAAGGCTGAGTGTCACTCTTTAACGGAGAGTGGTGTGTGCAGGCTGAATCGAGGCTGTGTGTCGCACTTTAACGGGGAGTGGCGTGTGTGGGTTGAATCGAGGCTGAGTGTCGCTCCTTAATGGAGAGTGGCGTATGCGGGCTGAATCGAGGCTGAGTGCAGTGTCCCTCTTTAACGGACAGTGGTGTGTGCGGGCCAAAACGAGGCTGAGTGTCACTCTTGAAAGGAGACTGGTGTGTGCGGGTTGAATCGAGGCTGTGTGTCGCTCTTTAACGGAGAATGGCGTGTGCGGGCTGAATCGAGGCTGAGTGTCGCTTTTTAACGGAGAGTGGCGTGTGCGGGCTGAATCAAGGTTGAGTGTCACTCTTTAACGGAGTGTTTTTGTGTGCGGACTGAATCGAGGCTGAGTGTCACTCTGTAACGAGGAGTGTGTGCGGGCTAAATCGAGGCTGAGTGTCGGTCTTTAACGGAGAGTGGTGTGTGCGGGCTAAATCGAGGCTGAATGTTACTCTTTAACAGAGAGAGGCGTGTGCGGGTTGAATCAAGGCTGAGTGCAGTGTCGCTCTTTAACGGCGAGTGGTGTGTGCGGGCTGAATCGAGGCTGTGTGTCGCTCTTTAACGGAGAGTTGTGTGTGCGCGCTAAATCGAGGCTGAGTGTCACTCTTTAATGGAGAGAGGCGTGTGCGGGTTGAATCGAGGCTCAGTGTCACTCTTTAACGGGGAGTGGCGTGTGTGGGTTGAATCGAGGCAGAGTGTCGCTGCTTAATGGAGAGTGGCGTATGTGGGCTGAATCGAGGCTGAGTGCAGTGTCCCTCTTTAACGGACAGTGGTGTGTGCGGGCTAAAACGAGGCTGAGTGTCACTCTTTAAAGGAGACTGGTGTGTGCGGGTTGAATCGAGGCTGTGTGTCGCTCTTTAACGGAGAATGGCGTGTGCGGGCTGAATCGAGGCTGAGTGTCGCTTTTTAACGGAGAGTGGCGTGTGCGGGCTGAATCAAGGCTGAGTGTCACTCTTTAACGGAGTGTTTTGTGTGCGGACTGAATCGAGGCTGAGTGTCACTCTGTAACGAGGAGTGTGTGCGGGCTAAATCGAGGCTGAGTGTCGCTCTTTAACGGAGAGTGGTGTGTGCGGGCTAAATCGAGGCTGAGTGTCACTCTTTAACGGAGAGCGGCGTGTGCGGGTTGAATCGATGCTGAGTGCAGTGTCGCTCTTTAACTGAGAGTTGTGTGTGCGGGCTGAATCGAGGCTGAGTGTCGCTCCTTAATGGAGAGTGGCGTCTGCGGGCTGAATCGAGGCTGAGTGTCGTTCTTTAACGGAGAGTGGTGTGTGCGGGCTGAATCGAGGCTGAGTGTCGCTCTTTAACGGAGAGTGGTGTGTGCGGGCTGAATCGAGGCTTAGTGTCGCTCTTTAACGGAGAGTGTGTGCGGGCTAAATCGAGGCTGAGTGTAACTCTTTAACCGAGAGTGGCGTGTGTGGGCCGAATCGAGGCTGAGTGTCGCTCTTTAACGGAGAGTGGCATATGCGGGCTGAATCGAGGCTGAGTGTCACTCTTTAATGAGAGTGGCGTGTGAGGGCTGAATCGAGGCTGAGTGCAGTGTCCCTCTTTAACGGAGAGTGGCGTGTGCGGGCTGAGTCGAGGCTGAGTGTCCCTCTTTAACGGACAGTGGTGTGTGCGTGCTAAAACGAGGCTGAGTGTCATTCTTTAAAGTAGAGTGGTGTGTGCAGGTTGAATCGAGGCTGAGTGTCACCCTTTAACGGAGAGGGTGTGCGTGCTAAATCGAGGCTGAGTGTCACTCTTTAACGGAGTGTTGTGTGTGAGGACTGAATCGAGGCTGAGTGTCACTATGTAACGAGGAGTGTGTGTGGGCTAATTCAAGGCTGAGTGTTACTCTTTAACAGAGAGTGGCGTGTGCGGGTTGAATCGAGGCTGAGTGCAGTGTCGCTCTTTAACGGCGAGTGGTGTGTGCGGGCTGAATCGAGGCTGTGTGTCACTATGTAACGAGGAGTGTGTGCGAGCTAATTCGAGGCTGAATGTTACTCTTTAACAGAGAGTGGCGTGTGCGGGTTGAATCAAGGCTGAGTGCAGTGTCGCTCTTTAACGGCGAGTGGTGTGTGCGGGCTGAATCGAGGCTGTGTGTCGCTCTTTAACGGAGAGTTGTGTGTGCGGGCTAAATCGAGGCTGAATGTTACTCTTTAACAGAGAGTGGCGTGTGCGGGTTGAATCAAGGCTGAGTGCAGTGTCGCTCTTTAACGGCGAGTGGTGTGTGCGGGCTGAATCGAGGCTGTGTGTCGCTCTTTAACGGAGAGTTGTGTGTGCGCGCTAAATCGAGGCTGAGTGTCACTCTTTAATGGAGAGAGGCGTGTGCGGGTTGAATCGAGGCTGAGTGTCACTCTTTAACGGAGAGTGGTGTGTGCGGGCTGAATCGAGGCTGTGTGTCGCTCCTTAATGGAGAGTGGCGTGTGCGGGCTGAATCGAGGATGAGTGCAGTGTCCCTCTTTAACGGAGAGCGGCGTGTGCGGGCTGAGTCGAGGCTGAGTGTCCCTCTTTAACGGACAGTGGTGTGTGCGGGCTAAAACGAGGCTGAGTGTCACTCTTCAAAGTAGAGTGGTGTGTGCGGGTTGAATCGAGGCTGTGTGTCGCTCTTTAACGGAAAATGGCGTGTGCGGGCTGAATCGAGGCTGAGTGTCACCCTTTAACGGAGAGTGTGTGCGTGCTAAATCGAGGCTGAGTGTCACTCTTTAACTGAGTGTTGTGTGTGAGGACTGAATCGAGGCTGAGTGTCACTATGTAACGAGAAGTGTGTGCGGGCTGAATCGAGGCTGAGTGTCGCTCTTTAACGGCGAGTGGTGTGTGCGGGCTGAATCGAGGCTGTGTGTCGCTCTTTAACGGAGAGTTGTGTGTGCGGGCTGAATCGAGGCTGAGTGTCACTCTTTAATGGAGAGCGGCGTGTGCGGGTTGAATCAAGGCTGAGTGTCACTCTTTAACGGGGAGTGGCGTGTGTGGGTTGAATCGAGGCAGAGTGTCGCTGCTTAATGGAGAGTGGCGTATGCGGGCTGAATCGAGGCTGAGTGTCACTCTTTAACAGAGAGTGGCGTCTGCGGGGTGAATCGAGGCTGAGTGCAGTGTCCCTCTTTAACGGAGAGTGGCGTGTGCGGGCTGAGTCGAGGCTGAGTGTCCCTCTTTAACGGACAGTGGTGTGTGCGGGCTAAAACGAGGCTGAGTGTCACTCTTTGAAGGAGACTGGCGTGTGCGGGTTGAATCGAGGCTGTGTGTCGCTCTTTAACGGAGAATGGCGTGTGCGGGCTGAATCGAGGCTGAGTGTCGCTTTTTAACGGAGAGTTGCGTGTGCGGGCTGAATCAAGGCTGAGTGTCACTCTTTAACGGAGTGTTTTGTGTGCGGACTGAATCGAGGCTGAGTGTCACTCTGTAACGAGGAGTGTGTGCGGGCTAAATCGAGGCTGAGTGTCGCTCTTTAACGGAGAGTGGTGTGTGCGGGCTGAATCGAGGCTGTGTGTCGCTCTTTAACGGAGAGTTGTGTGTGCGGGCTAAATCGAGGCTGAGTGTCACTCTTTAACGGAGAGCGGCGTTTGCGGGTTGAATCAAGGCTGAGTGTCACTCTTTAACGGAGAGTGGTGTGTGCAGGCTGAATCGAGGCTGTGTGTCGCACTTTAACGGGGAGTGGCGTGTGTGGGTTGAATCGAGGCTGAGTGTCGCTCCTTAATGGAGAGTGGCGTATGCGGGCTGAATCGAGGCTGAGTGCAGTGTCCCTCTTTAACGGACAGTGGTGTGTGCGGGCTAAAACGAGGCTGAGTGTCACTCTTGAAAGGAGACTGGTGTGTGCGGGTTGAATCGAAGCTGTGTGTCGCTCTTTAACGGAGAATGGCGTGTGCGGGCTGAATCGAGGCTGAGTGTCGCTTTTTAACGGAGAGTGGCGTGTGCGGGCTGAATCAAGGTTGAGTGTCACTCTTTAACGGAGTGTTTTGTGTGCGGACTGAATCGAGGCTGAGTGTCACTCTGTAACGAGGAGTGTGTGCGGGCTAAATCGAGGCTGAGTGTCGCTCTTTAACGGAGAGTGTTGTGTGCGGGCTGAATCGAGGCTGTGTGTCGCTCTTTAACGGAGAGTTGTGTGTGCGGGCTAAATCGAGGCTGAATGTTACTCTTTAACAGAGAGTGGCGTGTGCGGGTTGAATCAAGGCTGAGTGCAGTGTCGCTCTTTAACGGCGAGTGGTGTGTGCGCGCTGAATCGAGGCTGTGTGTCGCTCTTTAACGGAGAGTTGTGTGTGCGCGCTAAATCGAGGCTGAGTGTCACTCTTTAATGGAGAGAGGCGTGTGCGGGTTGAATCGAGGCTGAGTGTCACTCTTTAACGGAGAGTGGTGTGTGCGGGCTGAATCGAGGCTGTGTGTCGCTCCTTAATGGAGAGTGGCGTGTGCGTGCTGAATCGAGGATGAGTGCAGTGTCCCTCTTTAACGGAGAGCGGCGTGTGCGGGCTGAGTCGAGGCTGAGTGTCCCTCTTTAACGGACAGTGGTGTGTGCGGGCTAAAACGAGGCTGAGTGTCACTCTTCAAAGTAGAGTGGTGTGTGCGGGTTGAATCGAGGCTGTGTGTCGCTCTTTAACGGAAAATGGCGTGTGCGGGCTGAATCGAGGCTGAGTGTCACCCTTTAACGGAGAGTGTGTGCGTGCTAAATCGAGGCTGAGTGTCACTCTTTAACGGAGTGTTGTGTGTGAGGACTGAATCGAGGCTGAGTGTCACTATGTAACGAGAAGTGTGTGCGGCTGAATCGAGGCTGAGTGTCGCTCTTTAACGGCGAGTGGTGTGTGCGGGCTGAATCGAGGCTGTGTGTCGCTCTTTAACGGAGAGTTGTGTGTGCGGGCTGAATCGAGGCTGAGTGTCACTCTTTAATGGAGAGCGGCGTGTGCGGGTTGAATCAAGGCTGAGTGTCACTCTTTAACGGGGAGTGGCGTGTGTGGGTTGAATCGAGGCAGAGTGTCGCTGCTTAATGGAGAGTGGCGTATGCGGGCTGAATCGAGGCTGAGTGTCACTCTTTAACAGAGAGTGGCGTCTGCGGGGTGAATCGAGGCTGAGTGCAGTGTCCCTCTTTAACGGAGAGTGGCGTGTGCGGGCTGAGTCGAGGCTGAGTGTCCCTCTTTATCGGACAGTGGTGTGTGCGGGCTAAAACGAGGCTGAGTGTCCCTCTTTATCGGACAGTGGTGTGTGCGGACTGAATCGAGGCTGAGTGTCACTCTGTAACGAGGAGTGTGTGCGGGCTAAATCGAGGCTGAGTGTCGCTCTTTAACGGAGAGTGGTGTGTGCGGGCTGAATCGAGGCTGTGTGTCGCTCTTTAACGGAGAGTTGTGTGTGCGGGCTAAATCGAGGCTGAGTGTCACTCTTTAACGGAGAGCGGCGTTTGCGGGTTGAATCAAGGCTGAGTGTCACTCTTTAACGGAGAGTGGTGTGTGCAGGCTGAATCGAGGCTGTGTGTCGCACTTTAACGGGGAGTGGCGTGTGTGGGTTGAATCGAGGCTGAGTGTCGTTCCTTAATGGAGAGTGGCGTATGTGGGCTGAATCGAGGCTGAGTGCAGTGTCCCTCTTTAACGGACAGTGGTGTGTGCGGGCTAAAACGAGGCTGAGTGTCACTCTTTAAAGGAGACTGGTGTGTGCGGGTTGAATCGAGGCTGTGTGTCGCTCTTTAACGGAGAATGGCGTGTGCGGGCTGAATCGAGGCTGAGTGTCGCTTTTTAACGGAGAGTGGCGTGTGCGGGCTGAATCAAGGCTGAGTGTCACTCTTTAACGGAGTGTTTTGTGTGCGGACTGAATCGAGGCTGAGTGTCACTCTGTAACGAGGAGTGTGTGCGGGCTAAATCGAGGCTGAGTGTCGCTCTTTAACGGAGAGTGGTGTGTGCGGGCTAAATCGAGGCTGAGTGTCACTCTTTAACGGAGAGCGGCGTGTGCGGGTTGAATCGATGCTGAGTGCAGTGTCGCTCTTTAACTGAGAGTTGTGTGTGCGGGCTGAATCGAGGCTGAGTGTCGCTCCTTAATGGAGAGTGGCGTCTGCGGGCTGAATCGAGGCTGAGTGTCGTTCTTTAACGGAGAGTGGTGTGTGCGGGCTGAATCGAGGCTGAGTGTCGCTCTTTAACGGAGAGTGGTGTGTGCGGGCTGAATCGAGGCTTAGTGTCGCTCTTTAACGGAGAGTGTGTGCGGGCTAAATCGAGGCTGAGTGTAACTCTTTAACCGAGAGTGGCGTGTGTGGGCCGAATCGAGGCTGAGTGTCGCTCTTTAACGGAGAGTGGCATATGCGGGCTGAATCGAGGCTGAGTGTCACTCTTTAATGGAGAGTGGCGTGTGAGGGCTGAATCGAGGCTGAGTGCAGTGTCCCTCTTTAACGGAGAGTGGCGTGTGCGGGCTGAGTCGAGGCTGAGTGTCCCTCTTTAACGGACAGTGGTGTGTGCGTGCTAAAACGAGGCTGAGTGTCATTCTTTAAAGTAGAGTGGTGTGTGCAGGTTGAATCGAGGCTGAGTGTCACCCTTTAACGGAGAGGGTGTGCGTGCTAAATCGAGGCTGAGTGTCACTCTTTAACGGAGTGTTGTGTGTGAGGACTGAATCGAGGCTGAGTGTCACTATGTAACGAGGAGTGTGTGTGGGCTAATTCAAGGCTGAGTGTTACTCTTTAACAGAGAGTGGCGTGTGCGGGTTGAATCGAGGCTGAGTGCAGTGTCGCTCTTTAACGGCGAGTGGTGTGTGCGGGCTGAATCGAGGCTGTGTGTCACTATGTAACGAGGAGTGTGTGCGAGCTAATTCGAGGCTGAATGTTACTCTTTAACAGAGAGTGGCGTGTGCGGGTTGAATCAAGGCTGAGTGCAGTGTCGCTCTTTAACGGCGAGTGGTGTGTGCGGGCTGAATCGAGGCTGTGTGTCGCTCTTTAACGGAGAGTTGTGTGTGCGGGCTAAATCGAGGCTGAATGTTACTCTTTAACAGAGAGTGGCGTGTGCGGGTTGAATCAAGGCTGAGTGCAGTGTCGCTCTTTAACGGCGAGTGGTGTGTGCGGGCTGAATCGAGGCTGTGTGTCGCTCTTTAACGGAGAGTTGTGTGTGCGCGCTAAATCGAGGCTGAGTGTCACTCTTTAATGGAGAGAGGCGTGTGCGGGTTGAATCGAGGCTGAGTGTCACTCTTTAACGGAGAGTGGTGTGTGCGGGCTGAATCGAGGCTGTGTGTCGCTCCTTAATGGAGAGTGGCGTGTGCGGGCTGAATCGAGGATGAGTGCAGTGTCCCTCTTTAACGGAGAGCGGCGTGTGCGGGCTGAGTCGAGGCTGAGTGTCCCTCTTTAACGGACAGTGGTGTGTGCGGGCTAAAACGAGGCTGAGTGTCACTCTTCAAAGTAGAGTGGTGTGTGCGGGTTGAATCGAGGCTGTGTGTCGCTCTTTAACGGAAAATGGCGTGTGCGGGCTGAATCGAGGCTGAGTGTCACCCTTTAACGGAGAGTGTGTGCGTGCTAAATCGAGGCTGAGTGTCACTCTTTAACGGAGTGTTGTGTGTGAGGACTGAATCGAGGCTGAGTGTCACTATGTAACGAGAAGTGTGTGCGGGCTGAATCGAGGCTGAGTGTCGCTCTTTAACGGCGAGTGGTGTGTGCGGGCTGAATCGAGGCTGTGTGTCGCTCTTTAACGGAGAGTTGTGTGTGCGGGCTGAATCGAGGCTGAGTGTCACTCTTTAATGGAGAGCGGCGTGTGCGGGTTGAATCAAGGCTGAGTGTCACTCTTTAACGGGGAGTGGCGTGTGTGGGTTGAATCGAGGCAGAGTGTCGCTGCTTAATGGAGAGTGGCGTATGCGGGCTGAATCGAGGCTGAGTGTCACTCTTTAACAGAGAGTGGCGTCTGCGGGGTGAATCGAGGCTGAGTGCAGTGTCCCTCTTTAACGGAGAGTGGCGTGTGCGGGCTGAGTCGAGGCTGAGTGTCCCTCTTTAACGGACAAAGGTGTGTGCGGGCTAAAACGAGGCTGAGTGTCACTCTTTGAAGGAGACTGGCGTGTGCGGGTTGAATCGAGGCTGTGTGTCGCTCTTTAACGGAGAATGGCGTGTGCGGGCTGAATCGAGGCTGAGTGTCACTCTTTAACGGAGTGTTTTGTGTGCGGACTGAATCGAGGCTGAGTGTCACTCTGTAACGAGGAGTGTGTGCGGGCTAAATCGAGGCTGAGTGTCGCTCTTTAACGGAGAGTTGTGTGTGCGGGCTAAATCGAGGCTGAGTGTCACTCTTTAACGGAGAGCGGCGTTTGCGGGTTGAATCAAGGCTGAGTGTCACTCTTTAACGGAGAGTGGTGTGTGCAGGCTGAATCGAGGCTGTGTGTCGCACTTTAACGGGGAGTGGCGTGTGTGGGTTGAATCGAGGCTGAGTGTCGCTCCTTAATGGAGAGTGGCGTATGCGGGCTGAATCGAGGCTGAGTGCAGTGTCCCTCTTTAACGGACAGTGGTGTGTGCGGGCTAAAACGAGGCTGAGTGTCACTCTTGAAAGGAGACTGGTGTGTGCGGGTTGAATCGAAGCTGTGTGTCGCTCTTTAACGGAGAATGGCGTGTGCGGGCTGAATCGAGGCTGAGTGTCGCTTTTTAACGGAGAGTGGCGTGTGCGGGCTGAATCAAGGTTGAGTGTCACTCTTTAACGGAGTGTTTTGTGTGCGGACTGAATCGAGGCTGAGTGTCACTCTGTAACGAGGAGTGTGTGCGGGCTAAATCGAGGCTGAGTGTCGCTCTTTACCGGAGAGTGGTGTGTGCGGGCTGAATCGAGGCTGTGTGTCGCTCTTTAACGGAGAGTTGTGTGTGCGGGCTAAATCGAGGCTGAATGTTACTCTTTAACAGAGAGTGGCGTGTGCGGGTTGAATCAAGGCTGAGTGCAGTGTCGCTCTTTAACGGCGAGTGGTGTGTGCGCGCTGAATCGAGGCTGTGTGTCGCTCTTTAACGGAGAGTTGTGTGTGCGCGCTAAATCGAGGCTGAGTGTCACTCTTTAATGGAGAGAGGCGTGTGCGGGTTGAATCGAGGCTGAGTGTCACTCTTTAACGGAGAGTGGTGTGTGCGGGCTGAATCGAGGCTGTGTGTCGCTCCTTAATGGAGAGTGGCGTGTGCGTGCTGAATCGAGGATGAGTGCAGTGTCCCTCTTTAACGGAGAGCGGCGTGTGCGGGCTGAGTCGAGGCTGAGTGTCCCTCTTTAACGGACAGTGGTGTGTGCGGGCTAAAACGAGGCTGAGTGTCACTCTTCAAAGTAGAGTGGTGTGTGCGGGTTGAATCGAGGCTGTGTGTCGCACTTTAACGGAAAATGGCGTGTGCGGGCTGAATCGAGGCTCTGTGTCGCTCTTTAACGGAGAGTTGTGTGTGCGGGCTAAAACGAGGCTGTGTGTCACTCTTTAACGGAGAGTGGTGTGTGCGGGCTGAATCGAGGCTGTGTGTCGCTCTTTAACGGACAGTGGTGTGTGCGGGCTAAAACGAGGCTGAGTGTCACTCTTTAAAGTAGAGTGGTGTGTGCAGGTTGAATCGAGGCTGAGTGTCACCCTTTAACGGAGAGGGTGTGCGTGCTAAAACGAGGCTGAGTGTCACTCTTTAAGGGAGTGTTGTGTGTGACGACTGAATCGAGGCTGAGTGTCACTATGTAACGAGGAGTGTGTGCGGGCTAATTCGAGGCTGAATGTTACTCTTTAACAGAGAGTGGCGTGTGCGGGTTGAATCAAGGCTGAGTGCAGTGTCGCTCTTTAACGGCGAGTGGTGTGTGCGGGCTGAATCGAGGCTGTGTGTCGCTCTTTAACGCACAGTGGTGTGTGCGGGCTAAAACGAGGCTGAGTGTCACTCTTTAAAGTAGAGTGGTGTGTGCAGGTTGAATCGAGGCTGAGTGTCACCCTTTAACGGAGAGGGTGTGCGTGCTAAAACGAGGCTGAGTGTCACTCTTTAAGGGAGTGTTGTGTGTGACGACTGAATCGAGGCTGAGTGTCACTATGTAACGAGGAGTGTGTGCGGGCTAATTCGAGGCTGAATGTTACTCTTTAACAGAGAGTGGCGTGTGCGGGTTGAATCGAGGCTGAGTGCAGTGTCGCTCTTTAACGGCGAGTGGTGTGTGCGGGCTGAATCGAGGCTGTGTGTCGCTCTTTAACGGAGAGTTGTGTGTGCGGGCTAAATCGAGGCTGAGTGTCACTCTTTAATGGAGAGAGGCGTGTGCGGGTTGAATCGAGGCTGAGTGTCACTCTTTAACGGAGAGTGGTGTGTGCGGGCTGAATCGAGGCTGTGTGTCGCTCCTTAATGGAGAGCGGCGTGTGCGGGCTGAGTCGAGGCTGAGTGTCCCTCTTTAACGGACAGTGGTGTGTGCGGGCTAAAACGAGGCTGAGTGTCACTCTTTAAAGTAGAGTGGTGTGTGCAGGTTGAATCGAGGCTGTGTGTCGCTCTTTAACGGAAAATGGCGTGTGCGGGCTGAATCGAGGCTGAGTGTCACCCTTTAACGGAGAGTGTGTGCGGGCTAAATCGAGGCTGAGTGTCACTCTTTAACGGAGAGCGGCGTCTGCGGGTTGAATCAAGGCTGAGTGTCACTCTTTAACGGGGAGTGGCGTGTGTGGGTTGAATCGAGGCTGAGTGTCGCTCCTTAATGGAGAGTGGCGTATGTGGGCTGAATCGAGGCTGAGTGCAGTGTCCCTCTTTAACGGACAGTGGTGTGTGCGGGCTAAAACGAGGCTGAGTGTCACTCTTTAAAGGAGACTGGTGTGTGCGGGTTGAATCGAGGCTGTGTGTCGCTCTTTAACGGAGAATGGCGTGTAAGGGCTGAATCGAGGCTGAGTGTCGCTTTTTAACGGAGAGTGGCGTGTGCGGGCTGAATCAAGGCTGAGTGTCACTCTTTAACGGAGTGTTTTGTTTGCGGACTGAATCGAGGCTGAGTGTCACTCTGTAACGAGGAGTGTGTGCGGGCTAAATCGAGGCTGAGTGTCGCTCTTTAACGGAGAGTGGTGTGTGCGGGCTAAATCGAGGCTGAGTGTCACTCTTTAACGGAGAGCGGCGTGTGCGGGTTGAATCGATGCTGAGTGCAGTGTCGCTCTTTAACTGAGAGTTGTGTGTGCGGGCTGAATCGAGGCTGAGTGTCGCTCCTTAATGGAGAGTGGCGTCTGCGGGCTGAATCGAGGCTGAGTGTCGTTCTTTAACGGAGAGTGGTGTGTGCGGGCTGAATCAAGGCTGAGTGTCACTCTTTAACGGAGAGTGGTGTGTGCGGGCTGAATCGAGGCTTAGTGTCGCTCTTTAACGGAGAGTGTGTGCGGGCTAAATCGAGGCTGAGTATAACTCTTTAACCGAGAGTGGCGTGTGTGGGCCGAATCGAGGCTGAGTGTCGCTCTTTAACGGAGAGTGGCATATGCGGGCTGAATCGAGGCTGAGTGTCACTCTTTAATGGAGAGTGGCGTGTGAGGGCTGAATCGAGGCTGAGTGCAGTGTCCCTCTTTAACGGAGAGTGGCGTGTGCGGGCAGAGTCGAGGCTGAGTGTCCCTCTTTAACGGACAGTGGTGTGTGCGTGCTAAAACAAGGCTGAGTGTCATTCTTTAAAGTAGAGTGGTGTGTGCAGGTTGAATCGAGGCTGAGTGTCACCCTTTAACGGAGAGGGTGTGCGTGCTAAATCGAGGCTGAGTGTCACTCTTTAACGGAGTGTTGTGTGTGAGGACTGAATCGAGGCTGAGTGTCACTATGTAACGAGGAGTGTGTGCGGGCTAATTCAAGGCTGAGTGTTACTCTTTAACAGAGAGTGGCGTGTGCGGGTTGAATCAAGGCTGAGTGCAGTGTCGTTCTTTAACGGCGAGTGGTGTGTGCGGGCTGAATCGAGGCTGTGTGTCGCTCTTTAACGGAGAGTTGTGTGTGCGCGCTAAATCGAGGCTGAGTGTCACTCTTTAATGGAGAGAGGCGTGTGCGGGTTGAATCGAGGCTGAGTGTCACTCTTTAACGGAGAGTGGTGTGTGCGGGCTGAATCGAGGCTGTGTGTCGCTCCTTAATGGAGAGTGGCGTGTGCGGGCTGAATCGAGGATGAGTGCAGTGTCCCTCTTTAACGGAGAGCGGCGTGTGCGGGCTGAGTTGAGGCTGAGTGTCCCTCTTTAACGGACAGTGGTGTGTGCGGGCTAAAACGAGGCTGAGTGTCACTCTTCAAAGTAGAGTGGTGTGTGCGGGTTGAATCGAGGCTGTGTGTCGCTCTTTAACGGAAAATGGCGTGTGCGGGCTGAATCGAGGCTGAGTGTCACCCTTTAACGGAGAGTGTGTGCGTGCTAAATCGAGGCTGAGTGTCACTCTTTAACGGAGTGTTGTGTGTGAGGACTGAATCGAGGCTGAGTGTCACTATGTAACGAGAAGTGTGTGCGGGCTGAATCGAGGCTGAGTGTCGCTATTTAACGGCGAGTGGTGTGTGCGGGCTGAATCGAGGCTGTGTGTCGCTCTTTAACGGAGAGTTGTGTGTGCGGGCTGAATCGAGGCTGAGTGTCACTCTTTAATGGAGAGCGGCATGTGCGGGTTGAATCAAGGCTGAGTGTCACTCTTTAACGGGGAGTGGCGTGTGTGGGTTGAATCGAGGCAGAGTGTCGCTGCTTAATGGAGAGTGGCGTATGCGGGCTGAATCGAGGCTGAGTGTCATTCTTTAACAGAGAGTGGCGTCTGCGGGGTGAATCGAGGCTGAGTGCAGTGTCCCTCTTTAACGGAGAGTGGCGTGTGTGGGCTGAGTCGAGGCTGAGTGTCCCTCTTTAACTGACAGTGGTGTGTGCGGGCTAAAACGAGGCTGAGTGTCACTCTTTGAAGGAGACTGGCGTGTGCGGGTTGAATCGAGGCTGTGTGTCGCTCTTTAACGGAGAATGGCGTGTGCGGGCTGAATCGAGGCTGAGTGTTGCTTTTTAACGGAGAGTTGCGTGTGCGGGCTGAATCAAGGCTGAGTGTCACTCTTTAACGGAGTGTTTTGTGTGCGGACTGAATCGAGGCTGAGTGTCACTCTGTAACGAGGAGTGTGTGCGGGCTAAATCGAGGCTGAGTGTCGCTCTTTAACGGAGAGTGGTGTGTGCGGGCTGAATCGAGGCTGTGTGTCGCTCTTTAACGGAGAGTTGTGTGTGCGGGCTAAATCGAGGCTGAGTGTCACTCTTTAACGGAGAGCGGCGTTTGCGGGTTGAATCAAGGCTGAGTGTCACTCTTTAACGGAGAGTGGTGTGTGCAGGCTGAATCGAGGCTGTGTGTCGCACTTTAACGGGGAGTGGCGTGTGTGGGTTGAATCGAGGCTGAGTGTCGCTCCTTAATGGAGAGTGGCGTATGCGGGCTGAATCGAGGCTGAGTGCAGTGTCCCTCTTTAACGGACAGTGGTGTGTGCGGGCCAAAACGAGGCTGAGTGTCACTCTTGAAAGGAGACTGGTGTGTGCGGGTTGAATCGAGGCTGTGTGTCGCTCTTTAACGGAGAATGGCGTGTGCGGGCTGAATCGAGGCTGAGTGTCGCTTTTTAACGGAGAGTGGCGTGTGCGGGCTGAATCAAGGTTGAGTGTCACTCTTTAACGGAGTGTTTTGTGTGCGGACTGAATCGAGGCTGAGTGTCACTCTGTAACGAGGAGTGTGTGCGGGCTAAATCGAGGCTGAATGTTACTCTTTAACAGAGAGAGGCGTGTGCGGGTTGAATCAAGGCTGAGTGCAGTGTCGCTCTTTAACGGCGAGTGGTGTGTGCGGGCTGAATCGAGGCTGTGTGTCGCTCTTTAACGGAGAGTTGTGTGTGCGCGCTAAATCGAGGCTGAGTGTCACTCTTTAATGGAGAGAGGCGTGTGCGGGTTGAATCGAGGCTGAGTGTCACTCTTTAACGGGGAGTGGCGTGTGTGGGTTGAATCGAGGCAGAGTGTCGCTGCTTAATGGAGAGTGGCGTATGCGGGCTGAATCGAGGCTCAGTGTCACTCTTTAACAGAGAGTGGCGTCTGCGGGGTGAATCGAGGCTGAGTGCAGTGTCCCTCTTTAACGGAGAGTGGCGTGTGCGGGCTGAGTCGAGGCTGAGTGTCCCTCTTTAACGGACAGTTGTGTGTGCGGGCTAAAACGAGGCTGAGTGTCACTCTTTGAAGGAGACTGGCGTGTGCGGGTTGAATCGAGGCTGTGTGTCGCTCTTTAACGGAGAATGGCGTGTGCGGGCTGAATAGAGGCTGAGTGTTGCTTTTTAACGGAGAGTTGCGTGTGCGGGCTGAATCAAGGCTGAGTGTCACTCTTTAACGGAGTGTTTTGTGTGCGGACTGAATCGAGGCTGAGTGTCACTCTGTAACGAGGAGTGTGTGCGGGCTAAATCGAGGCTGAGTGTCGCTCTTTAACGGAGAGTGGTGTGTGCGGGCTGAATCGAGGCTGTGTGTCGCTCTTTAACGGAGAGTTGTGTGTGCGGGCTAAATCGAGGCTGAGTGTCACTCTTTAACGGAGAGCGGCGTCTGCGGGTTGAATCAAGGCTTAGTGTCACTCTTTAACGGGGAGTGGCGTGTGTGGGTTGAATCGAGGCTGAGTGTCGTTCCTTAATGGAGAGTGGCGTATGTGGGCTGAATCGAGGCTGAGTGCAGTGTCCCTCTTTAACGGACAGTGGTGTGTGCGGGCTAAAACGAGGCTGAGTGTCACTCTTTAAAGGAGACTGGTGTGTGCGGGTTGAATCGAGGCTGTGTGTCGCTCTTTAACGGAGAATGGCGTGTGCGGGCTGAATCGAGGCTGAGTGTCGCTTTTTAACGGAGAGTGGCGTGTGCGGGCTGAATCAAGGCTGAGTGTCACTCTTTAACGGAGTGTTTTGTGTGCGGACTGAATCGAGGCTGAGTGTCACTCTGTAACGAGGAGTGTGTGCGGGCTAAATCGAGGCTGAGTGTCGCTCTTTAACGGAGAGTGGTGTGTGCGGGCTAAATCGAGGCTGAGTGTCACTCTTTAACGGAGAGCGGCGTGTGCGGGTTGAATCGATGCTGAGTGCAGTGTCGCTCTTTAACTGAGAGTTGTGTGTGCGGGCTGAATCGAGGCTGAGTGTCGCTCCTTAATGGAGAGTGGCGTCTGCGGGCTGAATCGAGGCTGAGTGTCGTTCTTTAACGGAGAGTGGTGTGTGCGGGCTGAATCGAGGCTGAGTGTCGCTCTTTAACGGAGAGTGGTGTGTGCGGGCTGAATCGAGGCTTAGTGTCGCTCTTTAACGGAGAGTGTGTGCGGGCTAAATCGAGGCTGAGTGTAACTCTTTAACCGAGAGTGGCGTGTGTGGGCCGAATCGAGGCTGAGTGTCGCTCTTTAACGGAGAGTGGCATATGCGGGCTGAATCGAGGCTGAGTGTCACTCTTTAATGAGAGTGGCGTGTGAGGGCTGAATCGAGGCTGAGTGCAGTGTCCCTCTTTAACGGAGAGTGGCGTGTGCGGGCTGAGTCGAGGCTGAGTGTCCCTCTTTAACGGACAGTGGTGTGTGCGTGCTAAAACGAGGCTGAGTGTCATTCTTTAAAGTAGAGTGGTGTGTGCAGGTTGAATCGAGGCTGAGTGTCACCCTTTAACGGAGAGGGTGTGCGTGCTAAATCGAGGCTGAGTGTCACTCTTTAACGGAGTGTTGTGTGTGAGGACTGAATCGAGGCTGAGTGTCACTATGTAACGAGGAGTGTGTGTGGGCTAATTCAAGGCTGAGTGTTACTCTTTAACAGAGAGTGGCGTGTGCGGGTTGAATCGAGGCTGAGTGCAGTGTCGCTCTTTAACGGCGAGTGGTGTGTGCGGGCTGAATCGAGGCTGTGTGTCACTATGTAACGAGGAGTGTGTGCGAGCTAATTCGAGGCTGAATGTTACTCTTTAACAGAGAGTGGCGTGTGCGGGTTGAATCAAGGCTGAGTGCAGTGTCGCTCTTTAACGGCGAGTGGTGTGTGCGGGCTGAATCGAGGCTGTGTGTCGCTCTTTAACGGAGAGTTGTGTGTGCGGGCTAAATCGAGGCTGAATGTTACTCTTTAACAGAGAGTGGCGTGTGCGGGTTGAATCAAGGCTGAGTGCAGTGTCGCTCTTTAACGGCGAGTGGTGTGTGCGGGCTGAATCGAGGCTGTGTGTCGCTCTTTAACGGAGAGTTGTGTGTGCGCGCTAAATCGAGGCTGAGTGTCACTCTTTAATGGAGAGAGGCGTGTGCGGGTTGAATCGAGGCTGAGTGTCACTCTTTAACGGAGAGTGGTGTGTGCGGGCTGAATCGAGGCTGTGTGTCGCTCCTTAATGGAGAGTGGCGTGTGCGGGCTGAATCGAGGATGAGTGCAGTGTCCCTCTTTAACGGAGAGCGGCGTGTGCGGGCTGAGTCGAGGCTGAGTGTCCCTCTTTAACGGACAGTGGTGTGTGCGGGCTAAAACGAGGCTGAGTGTCACTCTTCAAAGTAGAGTGGTGTGTGCGGGTTGAATCGAGGCTGTGTGTCGCTCTTTAACGGAAAATGGCGTGTGCGGGCTGAATCGAGGCTGAGTGTCACCCTTTAACGGAGAGTGTGTGCGTGCTAAATCGAGGCTGAGTGTCACTCTTTAACGGAGTGTTGTGTGTGAGGACTGAATCGAGGCTGAGTGTCACTATGTAACGAGAAGTGTGTGCGGGCTGAATCGAGGCTGAGTGTCGCTCTTTAACGGCGAGTGGTGTGTGCGGGCTGAATCGAGGCTGTGTGTCGCTCTTTAACGGAGAGTTGTGTGTGCGGGCTGAATCGAGGCTGAGTGTCACTCTTTAATGGAGAGCGGCGTGTGCGGGTTGAATCAAGGCTGAGTGTCACTCTTTAACGGGGAGTGGCGTGTGTGGGTTGAATCGAGGCAGAGTGTCGCTGCTTAATGGAGAGTGGCGTATGCGGGCTGAATCGAGGCTGAGTGTCACTCTTTAACAGAGAGTGGCGTCTGCGGGGTGAATCGAGGCTGAGTGCAGTGTCCCTCTTTAACGGAGAGTGGCGTGTGCGGGCTGAGTCGAGGCTGAGTGTCCCTCTTTAACGGACAGTGGTGTGTGCGGGCTAAAACGAGGCTGAGTGTCACTCTTTGAAGGAGACTGGCGTGTGCGGGTTGAATCGAGGCTGTGTGTCGCTCTTTAACGGAGAATGGCGTGTGCGGGCTGAATCGAGGCTGAGTGTCGCTTTTTAACGGAGAGTTGCGTGTGCGGGCTGAATCAAGGCTGAGTGTCACTCTTTAACGGAGTGTTTTGTGTGCGGACTGAATCGAGGCTGAGTGTCACTCTGTAACGAGGAGTGTGTGCGGGCTAAATCGAGGCTGAGTGTCGCTCTTTAACGGAGAGTGGTGTGTGCGGGCTGAATCGAGGCTGTGTGTCGCTCTTTAACGGAGAGTTGTGTGTGCGGGCTAAATCGAGGCTGAGTGTCACTCTTTAACGGAGAGCGGCGTTTGCGGGTTGAATCAAGGCTGAGTGTCACTCTTTAACGGAGAGTGGTGTGTGCAGGCTGAATCGAGGCTGTGTGTCGCACTTTAACGGGGAGTGGCGTGTGTGGGTTGAATCGAGGCTGAGTGTCGCTCCTTAATGGAGAGTGGCGTATGCGGGCTGAATCGAGGCTGAGTGCAGTGTCCCTCTTTAACGGACAGTGGTGTGTGCGGGCTAAAACGAGGCTGAGTGTCACTCTTGAAAGGAGACTGGTGTGTGCGGGTTGAATCGAAGCTGTGTGTCGCTCTTTAACGGAGAATGGCGTGTGCGGGCTGAATCGAGGCTGAGTGTCGCTTTTTAACGGAGAGTGGCGTGTGCGGGCTGAATCAAGGTTGAGTGTCACTCTTTAACGGAGTGTTTTGTGTGCGGACTGAATCGAGGCTGAGTGTCACTCTGTAACGAGGAGTGTGTGCGGGCTAAATCGAGGCTGAGTGTCGCTCTTTAACGGAGAGTGTTGTGTGCGGGCTGAATCGAGGCTGTGTGTCGCTCTTTAACGGAGAGTTGTGTGTGCGGGCTAAATCGAGGCTGAATGTTACTCTTTAACAGAGAGTGGCGTGTGCGGGTTGAATCAAGGCTGAGTGCAGTGTCGCTCTTTAACGGCGAGTGGTGTGTGCGCGCTGAATCGAGGCTGTGTGTCGCTCTTTAACGGAGAGTTGTGTGTGCGCGCTAAATCGAGGCTGAGTGTCACTCTTTAATGGAGAGAGGCGTGTGCGGGTTGAATCGAGGCTGAGTGTCACTCTTTAACGGAGAGTGGTGTGTGCGGGCTGAATCGAGGCTGTGTGTCGCTCCTTAATTGAGAGTGGCGTGTGCGTGCTGAATCGAGGATGAGTGCAGTGTCCCTCTTTAACGGAGAGCGGCGTGTGCGGGCTGAGTCGAGGCTGAGTGTCCCTCTTTAACGGACAGTGGTGTGTGCGGGCTAAAACGAGGCTGAGTGTCACTCTTCAAAGTAGAGTGGTGTGTGCGGGTTGAATCGAGGCTGTGTGTCGCTCTTTAACGGAAAATGGCGTGTGCGGGCTGAATCGAGGCTGAGTGTCACCCTTTAACGGAGAGTGTGTGCGTGCTAAATCGAGGCTGAGTGTCACTCTTTAACGGAGTGTTGTGTGTGAGGACTGAATCGAGGCTGAGTGTCACTATGTAACGAGAAGTGTGTGCGGCTGAATCGAGGCTGAGTGTCGCTCTTTAACGGCGAGTGGTGTGTGCGGGCTGAATCGAGGCTGTGTGTCGCTCTTTAACGGAGAGTTGTGTGTGCGGGCTGAATCGAGGCTGAGTGTCACTATTTAATGGAGAGCGGCGTGTGCGGGTTGAATCAAGGCTGAGTGTCACTCTTTAACGGGGAGTGGCGTGTGTGGGTTGAATCGAGGCAGAGTGTCGCTGCTTAATGGAGAGTGGCGTATGCGGGCTGAATCGAGGCTGAGTGTCACTCTTTAACAGAGAGTGGCGTCTGCGGGGTGAATCGAGGCTGAGTGCAGTGTCCCTCTTTAACGGAGAGTGGCGTGTGCGGGCTGAGTCGAGGCTGAGTGTCCCTCTTTATCGGACAGTGGTGTGTGCGGGCTAAAACGAGGCTGAGTGTCACTCTTTGAAGGAGACTGGCGTGTGCGGACTGAATCGAGGCTGAGTGTCACTCTGTAACGAGGAGTGTGTGCGGGCTAAATCGAGGCTGAGTGTCGCTCTTTAACGGAGAGTGGTGTGTGCGGGCTGAATCGAGGCTGTGTGTCGCTCTTTAACGGAGAGTTGTGTGTGCGGGCTAAATCGAGGCTGAGTGTCACTCTTTAACGGAGAGCGGCGTTTGCGGGTTGAATCAAGGCTGAGTGTCACTCTTTAACGGAGAGTGGTGTGTGCAGGCTGAATCGAGGCTGTGTGTCGCACTTTAACGGGGAGTGGCGTGTGTGGGTTGAATCGAGGCTGAGTGTCGTTCCTTAATGGAGAGTGGCGTATGTGGGCTGAATCGAGGCTGAGTGCAGTGTCCCTCTTTAACGGACAGTGGTGTGTGCGGGCTAAAACGAGGCTGAGTGTCACTCTTTAAAGGAGACTGGTGTGTGCGGGTTGAATCGAGGCTGTGTGTCGCTCTTTAACGGAGAATGGCGTGTGCGGGCTGAATCGAGGCTGAGTGTCGCTTTTTAACGGAGAGTGGCGTGTGCGGGCTGAATCAAGGCTGAGTGTCACTCTTTAACGGAGTGTTTTGTGTGCGGACTGAATCGAGGCTGAGTGTCACTCTGTAACGAGGAGTGTGTGCGGGCTAAATCGAGGCTTAGTGTCGCTCTTTAACGGAGAGTGGTGTGTGCGGGCTAAATCGAGGCTGAGTGTCACTCTTTAACGGAGAGCGGCGTGTGCGGGTTGAATCGATGCTGAGTGCAGTGTCGCTCTTTAACTGAGAGTTGTGTGTGCGGGCTGAATCGAGGCTGAGTGTCGCTCCTTAATGGAGAGTGGCGTCTGCGGGCTGAATCGAGGCTGAGTGTCGTTCTTTAACGGAGAGTGGTGTGTGCGGG